>NW_024524912.1:62989-72213 GCF_017590135.1 Pyrgilauda ruficollis
ACCACTTCATATCTTCCCCCAGCCCCCCCGGGCCTCCCCAAACCACTTCATGTCTCCCCCCAGTTGCCCCCCCAGGTGTGCCCCCTCACCTGCCGTAGGGGTAGGGGATGGGGGGCTCACGGCGCTGCTCGATCTGGTGCAGCAGAGGGGTGAAGATGCGCCAGGCCTCACGCAGCTCGTCACTGGGGGAAGGGGAGACACCCCAAAACTGACCCGGGGGACCCCAAAACTCCCCCAAACCTCACCCGGGCTCACCTGGGCCCTCCCCAGGCTCACCTGGGCAATGCCAGAGCACACCTAGGCCCCCAAACTGGTCCCATCTTCTCCTCCAAACCGGTCCCACCTGTCCCCTCAAACTCACCCGACCCCTTTTTCCCCCCGCCCTAAACTGGTCCCATCTTCCCCCCCAAACTGGCCTCACCTGTCCTCCCCATGTCCCACCTGCCTCTGCTCAAACCAGTCCAATCTGCCCCTCCAAACTGGTCCCATCTTCCCCCCTCAAAATCCTGCCTGCCCCCCACAACCTGGCTTCACCTCCCCAAACGTCATCCCCCCCCCCCCCTCAGACTGGTCCCACCTGCCCCCCTAAACTGGTCTCAGTCACCCCCCCCAAACTGGCCTCACCTGTCCCCCCATGTCCCACCTGTCCCTCCCAGACTCTTCAGCTCCTCCAAACTGATCCTACCTGTACTGCCACCCCCACCCCCCCACGCTCATCTGTCACCTATGTCCCACCTGTGTCCTTCCCACCCCAAGTCCCACCTGCCCCCACCATGTCTCAACTGTCCCCAGGTAACACCTGTCCCTCTATCCCACCTATCTTCTGTCCCACCTGTCACCAGTCTCTGCATCCCACCTGTCCCACCTTGTCCCCACATCCCACTGTCCCCACCATGTCCCCCCTGTCCCCAGGTGTCCCCAGGTGTCAGCTGTCCCCTCTCACCTGCGCACAAAGTGCATTTGGTTCCCACAGATGACGTCCAGCAGCAGCCGCTCGTAGGCGTCCGGCAGCTTCACATCCTGGGGGGCACCGGGGTGGTCTGGGGGGGTCTGGGAGCACCCCAGGTGTGGGGGGACACCCCCAGATGTGGGGGGACACCTGGGCTTTGAGGGGACCCCAGGATTTGAGGATTTTGGGGGCTCTTCTGGGTATGAGGTGGCCCCAAGTGTGTGGAGAACACCCAGGATTTGGGGGGGACCCAGGTGGGTTTTGGGGGGGCTCAGGTGGGTTTGGGAACAGATCCAGGTGGGTTTTGGGGACCTCTCCAGGTGTGGAGAACCCCCTGAGGTGTGATGTCAACACCCCCAATTTTGGGGTCTCAATGTTCCAATTTTGGTCTCAGCACTCCAATTTTGTGTCTCAGTGTTGAGATTTCTGGGTTCCAGCCCCGTTTCTGGGTGTGCAAAGCACATTTTGGGTCTCAATGGTCCATTTTCATGTCCCCAACCCCCATTTTTGGATGCCAATCTTCAATCTTTGGGTCCCCAAACCCCATTTTTCTGTCCCCAAACCCCATTTTGAGTCTTGGTGCTCTATTTTCATGTCCCAAAACTCCATTTTTGGGTCCCCAAACCGTATTTTTGGGCCTCAGTGGTCCATTTTTGTATCCCCAAACCCCATTTCTGTGTCCCCATATCCCATTTTGTGTCCCCATCCCCATTCCTCTGTCCCCAAACCCCATTTTTGGGTCTCAATGCTCCATTCCCGTGTCCCCAAACCCCATTTTTGGGTATCAATGCTCTTTTCCCATGTCCCCATTCCTATTCCCATGTCTCTAAACCCCATTTCTGGGTCTCAATGCTCCATTTTTGTGTCCCCAAACACCATTTTTGGGTCTCAAACCCCATTTTTGGGTCTCAATTCTCCATTTTTGTGTCCCCAAACACCATTTTTGGGTCTCAAACCCCATTTTTGGGTCTCAATGCTCCATTTTTGTGTCCCCAAACATCATTTTTGGGTCTCAATGCTCCATTTTTGTGTCCCTAACCCCCATTTTTGGGTCTCAATGCTCCATTCCCGTGTCCCTGCCTGTTCTGGGTACCTTGTACCGGCTGCCGTAGGTGAGGTCAAGCTCAGACTCCTCGGGCCGCAGGAACATGCCGGGTTTCTTGGTGTTCAGTTTGGCGTAGACGGCCTCGCGCGGCTGCACCCGCACCACCAGCTCGTTGCGCTTGCACTGCTGCGCGAAGATGTCCCCGGGCACCTCCCGGAACTGCAGCCGCACCTCGGCCTTGCGCTCATTCAGCGCCTTCCCGCAGCGCAGCACGAAGGGGACACCTGGAGACAGGCATTGTCATTGTCACCATTGTCATCATCAAAGTCATCATTATGATCATTGTCATCATCGACATCATCATTGTCATCAACATCCGTCAACATCCATCAACATCATCACCATCCATGCCCATCCCAGCGCCTTCCCGCAGTGCAGCACGAACAGGACACCTGGGGACAGGTGCTGGCATTGTCACCATTGTCATCATCAACCTAATCATCATCATCATTATCATTGTCATCATCGACATCATCACCAGGCATCACCATCTGTCAACATCCACTAACACCATCCCCATCCATGCCCAGCCCAGCATCACAGCACAAATGGGACGCCTGGGGACAGTGGCATTGGCATTGTCACCATTGTCATCATCAACATCATCGTTGTCATCATTGTCATTGTCAATATCAACATCAACATCCATCAACATCATCACCCCCCGTGGCCATCCCAGCACCTTCCCGCAGCGCAGCACAAATGGGATGCGTGGGGACAGCGGCGTTGTTGGCATTGTCAATGCCATCATTGTCATCATTGTCATCACTAATATCAACATCACGATCCACATTATCATCATCATTGTCATCAACATCCATCAACATCACCATCCACATCATCATTGTGATCGTCATCATCAACATTGTCTTTGTCATCAATTCATCAACATCCATCCTCATCCATCCCCATCCATCACCAGCCCAGCAGCACAGCACAAATGGGACGCCTGGGGACAGCGGCATTGTTGGCATTGTCGGCATTGTCATCGTCAATATCATTGTCGTCAACATCATCATCCACATCGTCATCGTCATTGTCGTCATCGACATCATCATTACCATCAACATCCATCACCAGCACAGCACAAAAAGGATGCCTGGAGACACTAGCATCATTGGCATCGCTGGCATTGTCATCATCAATATCATCATTGACATCATTGGCATCGCTAACATCATCGTCATCAACATCCATCAACATCATCATCCACAACATCATCATCATTGACATCAACATCCATCACCATCCATATAATCATCATCATTGTCATTGTCAGCACTAACATCACTGACATCAACATCCATCACCATCCACATCATCATCATTTTCATCATCATCCACATTGTCAACATCCATCAACATCACCACAATCATCAGCATTGACCATCATAATCAATGTCATCAACGTCCAACAGCACTGTCATCATCATCAACATCCATGCACCAACATTGTCATTACTATCATCATCCACGTTGTCAAAATCCATCACCATCATCAACAATGTCACCACCATTATCAAAGTCATCAACATCCATTAATGTTATCACCATCATCACTACCATCATCATCCATCAGTGTCATCACAGTCCTCACCATCCATCATCACCACCACGCATCCCCATCCCAGCATGTTCCCGTAGTGCAGCACCAACGGCACAGCTGGGACACCATCAGCATTGTCACCACCACCATCATCATCATCATCGACCATTGCTTATCATCTCCATCATCATTCCAACCATCACCATCATGGTTAACATCTCTGTCATCCTCTGGTCATCAATGTCACCATTGTGGCCATTGCCATCATCAGCACCATCTCCTGGCCACCATCATCATCACTATCAGCAGCACCATCTCCTGGCCACCAGCAGCAGCAGCAGCAACAGCACCATCTCCTGGCCACCATCATCATCACTATCATCAGCACCATCTCCTGGCCACCATCATCACTGCCATCAACAGCACCATCTCCACAACCACCAGCATGAGCAGCAGCAGGACGGTCTCCATGGCCACCATCACCATCACCATCACTGGCACTATTTCCATCACCACCACTATCATCACCACAGCCACAAATATCATCACCATGGCAACTATCACCACCACCATCACAGCCATCACCATCAACCCCTCTCACCGTCCCAGCGCTCGTTGGCCACGCGCAGCACAGCGGTGGCGAAGGTGGGTGTGGTGGAGCCGGGGGGCACTGTGGGGTCGTCCAGGTAGCCCTTCTGTGCCTCGGGGGGGCCATCAGGGTTGCCCACATACTGGCCCAGCACTACGTCCTGCAGCTCCACTGGGCTGATGCACTTGAGCACCTTCACCTGTGGGACAGGTGAGGGACACCTGGTTATGGGGGCTCTGGTGAGACCACGGGGTGGGACTGTTTGGGGATGTGTTTATGGGGGCCACCAGTAAGAACAGGCAATGGGATGGGGGTGTGGGGGATGTGATCATTGTGGGGACATCAACAAGAAGGTACTGATAGGATGTGGTCTGGGACATGGGCACAGGAGTTGTGGCATTGGGGTCCACCGCTGATAACAGGATGACAGGACATGGTTGGGGACATGGTCAGTGACAACATGGCCAGGGGGAATGTGGTTTTGGGGGGCCAGTACCAATAATGGGGTGATGTAACAAAGTTGAGGATGTGGCCATGGGGAGGGTAGCTTTGGGGGCCACCATCAAGAACATGGTGGTGGGCTATGACTGGGGTGGGGGAATGTGGCCATAGGGAGACACAACCCTGGGGCCACCTGGGGATGGTGCCTGTGGCTGTGACCATGATGCGACCATCAGGGACATAAAGCTCAGTGACCACTGTGGTGTCAGGGGGTGGTGACGTTTTGGTGACACCCCAGTGTCCCTGCTGTCCTCACCTTCTCGTCACGGACATCGTCGGGGTTGGTGGACGCCGGCTTCTCCATGGCCACGAGGCAGAGCAGCTGCAGAAGGTGGTTCTGCATCACGTCCCTGTGGGGAGCCGGCGCTGCCACGGGGTCGGGGGACACGGAGGGATGTGGAGGGGACACGGGGACACCGGGGGATGTCCATCCTCACCGGATGATGCCAAAGTCGTCGAAGTAGCCGCCACGCCCCTCGGTGCCGAAGGGCTCCTTGAAGGTGAGCACCACGCAGGCGACGTTGTCGCGGTTCCAGATGGGCCCAAAGATGCGGTTGCCGAACCTGGAGTGGGTGAGGGATGGGTGAGGAGTGCTGTGCGTGTCCCCGTGTCCCCTCCCGTGTCCCCTGTCCCCTCCTGTGTCCCCGGCGCACCGCAGCACCATGAGGCTCTGCACCATCTCCTTGCCCAGATAGTGGTCCATGCAGTAGATCTACTCCTTGCGGAACAGGTGTGTCCCCATGTTCCCTCCCATGTCCCCTGTCCCCTCCCATGTCGCCTGTCCCCTCCCTGTCCCCGTGTCCCCTTCCACATCCCTGTCCCCAGTGCACCGCAGCACCATGAGGCTCTGCACCATCTCCTTGCCCGGACAGTGGTCCGTGTGGTAGATCTGCTCCTCGCACCTGTCCCCAGTGCACCACAGCACCATGAGGCTCTGCACCATCTCCTTGCCCGGACAGTGGTCTGTGTGGTAGATCTGCTCCTCACAGAACAGGTGTGTTCCCATGTCCCCTCCCATGCCGTCTGTCCCCTCCCTGTCCCCATGTCCCCTTCCATGTCCCTGTCCCCAGCGCACCGCAGCACCATGAGGCTCTGCACCATCTCCTTGCCCAGGTAATGGTCCATGCGGTAGATCTGCTCCTCGCGGAACAGCGCGCTCAGGTGCGCCGACAGCTCCTCCGATGAGCCCAGGTCCCGCCCAAACGGCTTCTCCACGATCACACGGTTCCACCTGGGGACAGGGACGCAGGGACATGAGGGCAGGGACAGGGGGACATGGGGGAATATGGAGACATGACAGACACGGACATAGGGGAACACGCAGAGACACAGGGGACACAGAACCTATGGGGACACAAGGAACATGGGGGACATGGAGACACATGAGACATAAGGAATGTAGGGACATGGGGGGACACGAGGACACAGGGGACACATGGGCACACAGGGACACATGGGGACATGGGGGGCCTCAGGATACACGGGGACACACAGGGATACAGAAGGTGTGGGGCTACACGAGAGCACAAGGACACAAGGGACATGGGGACACGGGGACACAAAAGGATACACAAGCAGCATGGGGACACACGGAACATGGGATATGGGGATCATGGGAATGTGCAGGGACACAGGGGAAATGGTCCCCATGTCCCCACTCACCCCTGGCCCCTGCACAGAGCCCTCAGGTGCTGTCACAGGTGTGTCCCCGTGTCCCCACTCACCCCTGGCCCATGCACAGAGCCCTCAGGTTCTGGGTCACAGGTGTGTACACGCTGGGGGGCAGTGCCAGGTAGAAGAGCCGGTGGGCGCGGTCGCCCCCGGGCAGCCCCCGCAGGTGAGTGTCCAGCGCCCGGAACGAGGCCTCGTCCGTGTACTGACCCCGCACGAAGCTCTGCAGGGACAGGAACGTGGCCAGGCGGGGCTCGTCCTCAGGGGTCACCTGTGGGGACACACGGGGACGGGTGAGACAGGGACAGGGGACAGGTGAGACAGGGACAGGTGAGACAGACAGGGGACAGGTGAGAATGGGAAAGGTGAGACAGACAGGGGACAGGTGAGACAGGGACAGGTGAGACAGACAGGGGACAGGGACAGGGGACCAGGGGACAGGTGAGACAGGGACAGGTGAGACAGGGACAGGGGACAGGTGAGACAGGGACAGGTGAGACAGGGACAGGGGACAGATGAGATAGGGACAGGGACAGGTGAGACAGGGACAGGGACAGGTGAGACAGGGATAGGTGACACAGGGACAGGGAACAGATGAGATAGGGAGAGGTGAGACGGGGACAGGTGAGACAGGGACAGGTAAGACAGGGAAGACAGAGACAAGGACAAGTGAGACAGGGACAGGTAAGACAGGGACAGGGGAGACAGGGACAGGGGGCAGGTGAGACAGGGACAGGGACAGGGGACAGGTGAGACAGGGACAAGAACGTGGCCAGGTGCGGCCCATCCTCAGAGGTCACCTATGGGGACACACAGGGACAGGTGAGACAGGAACAGGAACACAGCCAGACAGGGACTGTTCTTGGGGGTCATCTGTGGGGACAGGGAGGGACAGGGGACAGGTGAGACAGAGGACACAGGGACAGGGGACAGGTGAGACAAGGGACACAGGGACAGGGGACAGGTGAGACAGAAACAGGAATGCGGCCAAGTAGGCCCTGTTCTCAGGGACAGACCAGGACAGGGGACAGGTAGGACAGGAACATGGCCAAACAGGGCCTGTCTTCGGGGGTCACCTGGGGACAGGTGGGGCCAGGAAGGTTCAGGTGAGGTCAGGAGAGGTCAGGAGGGGACAGGAGGGGACAGCACTGTCACCTTGAGGTAGGGCAGGGTCTGCTCCCGGATGAGCTCCACGGTGAGGGGCGAGCGGGCGAAGCCGACGACGCGCGTGGCATCGGGGAGGAGCCCGTCCCGGAACAGCCACCTGGGAAAGGGACAGTGCTGTCACCTGTGCCACCTGTGCCACTATCAGTGTCCCCAAACCCTCCCAGGGACACCGGCATCGGGGAGGAGCCCGTCCCGGAACAGCCACCTGGGAAAGGGACAGTGCTGTCACCTGTGCCACCTGTGCCACTATCTGTGTCCCCAAACCCCCCCAGGGACACTGGCATCGGGGGGTGCCTGTCCCAGAAGAGCCACCTGGGGGACAGCACTGTCACCTGTGTCACCAAGCCCCTGGGGCCACCCCCAGCACTGTCACCACCCCCCTCTAGGGACAGCAGGGTAAGGTGACACCAGTGTCACCAACCCTCCCTCAGGACGGTGACACTGGTAATGGGGGCTCCTGTCCTCTTGTCACCCTGGGACAGGTAACAAAGGGACAGGTGACACAGGAGACAGGTGACACAGAGGTAACAGAAGCAGCAAAAGGAGGAACTGGGACACTAGGTCATACTGGGGACACCGGTGCCAGCTGGTGACACAAGTGGCCCTGGGGACAGCAGAGAAACACAGCTGTGGTGACAGTGGGGACAGAGCAGACAATGGCAGCACTGCTGACTGGTGGCACTGGAGACAGCACTGACTGACATTGGTGGCTCCGGGGACAACAGCGACCCCAGAGTGGCCCTGGTGGCCCTGGCAATATCAGTGACCCCAGTGACCCTGGGGACAGGTGGGGACATTGGTGACCCAGGGCCCATTGGTGACCCTGGTTGCCTGGGGGGCTATGGGGACATTGGTGATCCTGGTGACAGATTGAACCCAGGTGGCCTTGTCACACCATTGTTCCTATTGTCCCTTCAGTGTCCATACTCTCCCCAAGTGTCCCCTCGGTGTCCCTGCTGTCCCCAGGTGTCCCCATTGTCTCCTCAGTGTCCCCGTTGTCCCCATTGTCCCCTCAGTGTCCCCGCTGTCCCCAGGTGTCCCCAGGTGTCCCCGTACCAGATCGTGGGGTAAATCTTCTTCCTGGCCAGGTCGCCCTGTGGGGGAGGGGTCCTCAGGGGTGGGGGAGGGACGAGGCCAGCGCCAGGTGCGGCCCCGGCCCCTCCCCCACCCCCTGGAATGTGCTGAGTCAGCGCCGCCGCCCCTCCCCCCAGCCCCCCCAATTCCTCCCCAACCCCCTTCATTCCCCTCCAACCCCCCCAATTCCCCCCTAACCCCCTCCATTCCCTCTCCAGCCCCCCCAATTCCTCCACAAACCCCTTTATTCCTCCCCCAGACCCCTTCCTCGCCCCGTCCCCACTCACGGAGGCGCCGAGGATGACGAGGACATGCGGGTGGCCCTGCAGGAAGGCTCCGTCCCGGCTCAGCTCCTGCCGGAGCATCCCGCACACCTGCGAGCGGCTCAGCTCCCCCCCGGCGCCCGGCGCCTCCTCACCTGGGCCCGGCATCGCTCCTGGGGGCCGGACCGGGCACTTGGGGGGCAGGTTCGGGCACTTGGGGGGCCGGATCGGGCACTTGGGGTGCAGGTTCGGACACCCCGGGCAGGATTCGGGGAGCAGAGGAACAGGTTTGGGCACCCCAGGGCAGGATTTGAGGGGTTGTGGGGCAGGAACGGGAACCTGGGGGGCGGGTTGGGACA
>NW_024524912.1:72219-74796 GCF_017590135.1 Pyrgilauda ruficollis
CCCCCCAGGCCCCCATGGACTCCCCGGACCATCCCAGAGCCCAGATCCCCTCACGTTCCCCCGAGTTCCCCCGGATTTCCCCAATTTTCCCCGAATTTCCCAATTTCCCGGTTCCCCCGCACCTTCCCGCTCCGGCCGCGCTCGCGCCGCCTCCCCCACGCTCGCGCGGCTCCCCATCCCTTCACGGAGGCCACGCCCTCCACCGCGCCCTCAACCCTTATGCACCAATCACCGCCGAGCCTCTTCCCTCATCAACCAATCACCGCCGAGCGCGGGAGGGGCTACAACCGGAGGCGTAACCAATCAGCGCTCTCCGCCCTCAGCGTTGCTATGGCGCCGCCATGACATTTACCGAGGCGGAAGTGAAGCGGAGCGCGATGACGTCACGCGTTTCCGGCGGAAGCAGGAAGTAGCGGCGCCGCCGGGATCCCAAAAATCCCCGAATTGGGCCCAAAGCCGCCCGAGCTCGGCCCCGAACCGGCCCCGAACCGCGCCCGGGCCCCCCGGGAGCCGCCGATGAGCGGCGGGCGCTGGCGGCGGCCCGCAGAGATGGTGCAGCCGGGACCCGAGGCGGAGCCGGCGCTGGCGGAGGCGCTGCAGCGGCTGCGGGCGGAGAACCGCGAGCTGAGGGGTGAGAACGGGGACGGGGGGACTGGGAACGGCCTGGAACCAAACTGGGAGCACTGGGAGGGACTGGGAGGAGCACGGGGGCGTCCCCAGCCGCGTCCCCGTGTCCCCACTGATGTCCCAGTGTCCCCCTCAAGATCCCCGTGCCCCCAAGGTTCCCCGCTGCCCTCAGCATCTCCAAGGTCCCCAATGCCCCAAATGTCCCCAGTCCCCCCAGTGTCCCCCATGTCCCTGATGTCCCCCCCAGCATCCCCACATCCCCCATGTCCCCAGTGTCTCCACCCCACAATGTCCCCCCACCATGTCCCCAATGTCCCCAATGTCCTCTCCATGTCCCTCATTTCACCAACATCCCCGATGTCCCCAGTGCTCCCAGTGTCCCCGCTGTCCCCCCGATGTCCCTGCAGTGTCCCAAGGTCACAATTGCCCCCCAATGTCCAGAGCCTCAATGTCCCCAACGTCCCCAAACCCCCCGATGTCCCAATGGCCCCATGTCCCCAACCTGCCCAATGTCCCCAACTCTGCCGATGTCCCCTGAATTTGCCCAGTGTCCCCATGTCCCCAATGTCCCTGATGCCCCCGATGTCCCCAGTGTCCCGATGTCCCCAAGCCTGTGCCCCAGCTCATGTTCCCAGTGATGTCCCCGCTGATGTCCCTGATGCTGTCCCCAATGCCCCCCATGACCTCAATGTCCCAGTGTCCCCGATGTCCCCAAGCCATCCCTGCTGATGTCCCCAATGCTGTCCCCACTGTCGCTGCTGATGTCCCCGATGCCCCCTGTCCCTCCTGTCCCCGATGTCCCCAGTGTCCTGATGTCCCTCCTGTCCCCAGGTGCTCTGTGTCACTGCTGTCCCCAATGCTGTCCCCTGTCCCCAGGTGCTCTGTGTCACTGCTGTCCCCAATGCTGTCCCCTGTCCCCAGGTGCTCTGTGCCACTGCTGTGCCTTGTCCCTGCCAGTGTCCCCAATGTCCCCTCTGCTGTCCCCGCTGATGTCCTCTGTGTCCCCAGGAGCCCTGTGTCACTGCACACAGTCCCTGATGTCCCCTGTCCCCTCTGATGTCCCCAATGTCCCCAGGGGACCTGTGTCACTGCACGCAGTCCCTGCTGATGTCCCCAATGTCCCCTGTCAGGGGCCCTGTGTCACTGCACGCAGTCCCTGCTGTCCCTGCTGATGTCCCCAATGTCCCAGGGGCCCTGTGTCACTGCACGCAGTCGCTGCTGATGTCCCCAATGTCCCCTGTCAGGGGCCCTGTGTCACTGCACGCAGTCCCTGCTGATGTCCCCAATGTCCCCTGTCAGGGGCCCTGTGTCACTGCACGCAGTCGCTGCGGCAGCGCCTGGACGAGCTGCGCCTGCTGCAGCTGCAGCGCCGGGGGGAGCGGGAGCTGCTGCGGGGCCGCTGGGGCCAGGCCCGGGAGCTGGTGCTGCACCTGCGGGGACAGCGCGGGGACAGCCACGGGGACAGCCACGGGGACAGCCATGGTGACAGCAACGGGGACAGCAACAGGGAGAGCAACGGGGACAGCAACGGGGAGAGCAACGGGGACAGCCCTGAGGACACCACCGACACCCCCGGGGATGACAGGGATGCCAAGGACACCCCCAGGGACATCAGGGATATCCCTGGGGACGTCAGGGACACCCCTGAGGACACCAAGAACACCTCCGGGGACATCAGGGACACCCTCAGGGACATCAAGGACGCCCCCGGGGACATCGGGGACACGCTTAGGGACACTCTCAGGGACACTGGGGACATCTGCAGGAGCACCCCTGACACCAGCACCAAGGTATGTGTGGTCCTCCGCACTGTGTCCCCCGCTCCGTGTCCCCTCTGTCCCCCCCGTGTCCCCCCACCCCTCCCACTGCACCCACCATGTCCCCTTTGTGTCCCCCAATGTCCTCCCTGCTCCCCCCAGTGTCCCCTCCCTGGCCCCCCAGCCCCCCCGG
>NW_024524912.1:76075-90940 GCF_017590135.1 Pyrgilauda ruficollis
CCTGTGTCACTGCACGCAGTCCCTGCTGATGTCCCCAATGTCCCCTGTCAGGGGCCCTGTGTCACTGCACGCAGTCCCTGCTGATGTCCCCAATGTCCCCTGTCCCAGGGGCCCTGTGTCATTGCACGCAGTCCCTGCTGATGTCCCCAATGTCCCCTGTCCCAGGGGCCCTGTGTCACTGCACGCAGTCGCTGCGGCAGCGCCTGGACGAGCTGCGCCTGCTGCAGCTGCAGCGCCGGGGGGAGCGGGAGCTGCTGCGGGGCCGCTGGGGCCAGGCCCGGGAGCTGGTGCTGCACCTGCGGGGACAGCGCGGGGACAGCCACGGGGACAGCCACGGGGACAGCCATGGTGACAGCAACGGGGACAGCAACAGGGAGAGCAACGGGGACAGCAACAGGGAGAGCAACGGGGACAGCCCTGAGGACACCACCGACACCCCCGGGGATGACAGGGATGCCAAGGACACCCCCAGGGACATCAGGGACATCCCTGGGGACGTCAGGGACACCCCTGAGGACACCAAGAACACCTCCGGGGACATCAGGGACACCCTCAGGGACATCAAGGACGCCCCCGGGGACATCGGGGACACGCTTAGGGACACTCTCAGGGACACTGGGGACATCTGCAGGAGCACCCCTGACACCAGCACCAAGGTATGTGTGGTCCTCCGCACTGTGTCCCCCGCTCCGTGTCCCCTCTGTCCCCCCCGTGTCCCCCCACCCCTCCCACTGCACCCACCATGTCCCCTTTGTGTCCCCCAATGTCCTCCCTGCTCCCCCCAGTGTCCCCTCCCTGGCCCCCCAGCCCCCCCGGACCATCCCCCCTGTCCCCCCTCTCCCCTGGGGACTCTCCGATGTCCCCCCTGTCCCCTGGGGACTCCCCGATGTCCCCAAGCCCCCCTGATCCCCCCTCGTGTCCCCCCAGCTCCGAGGAGCAGCTGAGGCAGCGCTTGGCAGAGGCTGAGAACGGGGACAGCAACAACAATGGGGACACCTGGGGACAATGGGGACCCCTGGGCACAGTCTGGGGGCACTTTGGGGACAGTCTGGGGGTGCTTTGGGGGCACTTTTTGACCACTCTGGGGACACCTGGCAACAGTCTGGGGACACTTGGGGGCAATCTGAGGGAACTTGGGGACAGTCTGGGGGTACTTGGGGACACTTGGGGATATCTGGGGACACTTGGGGCCACTTTTTGACCACTCTGGGGACACTTGGGGGCACTTTGGGACACCTTGGAGTACTTTGGGGACACTTTGGAGTCACTTCAGGGGCACTTTGGGGACAGTTGGGACATTTTGGGTCACTTGGAGACACTTGGGGACATTTGAGGACACACTGGGGACACCTGAGGGCTCTTGGGGACACTTTGGGGACCCCCCCAGATGGGTGGTGGCCACAGCTGAGGGGGGCTGGGGGTGTTGGGGACACTCGGGGGACACTCCCCAGACTGGTGACACTGCCAGCATGTGTGGGGAAGGTTTGGTGACCCTTGGTGACATTGGGGACAGGCTGGTGGCACTGCGGGCGCACATGGGCAGGGTTTGGTGACACCAGTGACCCTTGGTGACACTGTCCCCAGGCTGGTGGCCCTGCATGCCCGCGTGGGGTGGGTTTGGTGCCATTTGGTGACATTGGTGACATTTGGTGACAGGCTGGTGGCCCTGCGTGCCCGGGTGGCCGTGGCCGAGCTCCGGGCTCAGGACGTTTCCTGCGCGGCCGAGCTGCAGCTGCAGGGACTGCGGCGCCAGCTGGAGGTACTGGGGGACCTGGGGACACTTTGGAGTCACTTCAGGGGCACTTTGGGGACAGTTGGGACATTTTGGGTCACTTGGAGACACTTGGGGACATTTGAGGACACACTGGGGACACCTGAGGGCTCTTGGGGACACTTTGGGGACCCCCCCAGATGGGTGGTGGCCACAGCTGAGGGGGGCTGGGGGTGTTGGGGACACTCGGGGGACACTCCCCAGACTGGTGACACTGCCAGCATGTGTGGGGAAGGTTTGGTGACCCTTGGTGACATTGGGGACAGGCTGGTGGCACTGCGGGCGCACATGGGCAGGGTTTGGTGACACCAGTGACCCTTGGTGACACTGTCCCCAGGCTGGTGGCCCTGCATGCCCGCGTGGGGTGGGTTTGGTGCCATTTGGTGACATTGGTGACATTTGGTGACAGGCTGGTGGCCCTGCGTGCCCGGGTGGCCGTGGCCGAGCTCCGGGCTCAGGACGTTTCCCGCGCGGCCGAGCTGCAGCTGCAGGGACTGCGGCGCCAGCTGGAGGTACCGGGGGATCTGGGGACACCTGGGGACACCTGGGGACAGCCCTGGGGAAAGAGGGACACCTGGGACAGGGGACACCTGGGGACATGGGGACAGCCCTGGGGACATGGGAACACCTGGGGCAGGAGAGACCTGGGGACATGGGGACAGCCCTGGGGACATGGGAACACCTGGGGCAGGAGAGACCTGGGGACATGGGGACAGCCCTGGGGAAAGGGGGGCACCTGGGACAAGGGACACCTGGGGACATGGGGACAGCTGGGGACGCAGGGACAGCTGGAGGTACCAGGGGGACATGGGGACAGCTGGGAACACTGGGGACACCTGGGGATAGCCCTGGGGACACTGGGGAAAGGTGGGAACACAACACACCTGCGGATAGCCAGGGACATGCAGAGGGTGACAGTGTCCCTGTCCCTGTCCCCAGCAGGACAAGGCCCAGGTGCCAGCAGGGTGACAGTGTCCCTGTCCCTGTCCCCAGCAGGACAAGGCCCAGGTGCAGGCCCAGGTGACGTCGCTGCTGGGGGAGCTCCGGGAGAGCCAAAATCGCCTGGAGAGGAGCCGGGCGGAGAGGGAGCACCTGGAGCGCAGGTGGGGACATGGGGACACCTGGGGGGACATGGGGACACCTGGGGGTCAGGGACTGTCCCCAAGGGGAGGGGACACCACAGCAGAGCTGGGCAGAGCGGGAGCACCCAGAGCGCGGGGGGGGTGACACCAGTGCAGGTGACACCTGTGCAGGTGACATCGGGTGACACTGGGTTGTCACAGGGCTCAAGGGATGCTGGGTGGTGCCACCAGCTCAAGGAGGTGACATTGGGTGACACTGGGTGACACACAGAGCCCACAGGGATGCCGGGCAGTGCCACCAGTTTGAGGAGGTGGCAGGGGGTGGCACAGGGTGACAGTGGGGTGACACGGTGGCACTGTCCCAGGGCCCATGGGGACACTGAGCGGTGCCAGCAGCTGGAGGAGGTGACAGGGGGTGGCACAGGGTGACAGTGGGGTGTCCCTGTGTCGCAGGGCCCACGGTGACACCGAGCGGTGCCAGCAGCTGGGGGAGGTGGCACAGAGTGACAGTGGGTGACAGTGGGTGACAATGGGTGTCCCTGTGTCGCAAGGCCCGCAATGACGCTGAGTGGTGCCAGCAGCTGCGGGAGGTGGCACAGGGTGACAGTGGGTGACAATGGGGTGTCCCTGTGTCGCAAGGCCCGCAATGACGCTGAGTGGTGCCAGCAGCTGCGGGAGGTGGCACAGGGTGACAGTGGGTGACAATGGGGTGTCCCTGTGCCGCAGGGCCCACGGTGACGCCGAGCGGTGCCAGCAGCTGGAGGAGGTGGCCCAGGGCCACCAGGTGCAGCTGGACCAGCTCCGGCTGCAGGTGACCAACCTGGAAACCGCCCTGAGGGTGGAGCGGCGCGGGGCCACCGAGGAGAAGTGAGTGACAACGGGGACATGGGGACATGGGGAGGAGGGAGTGACAACGGGGATGTGGAGGGGGACATGGGTGGGGTGGCACCTGGGGACACCCACTGTTGTCCCCAGTGTCCCCTCACTGTCCCCAGTGTCCCAGGTGGGAGTTGGTGGCACTCAAGGCCACCTGTCCCAGTGAGGGGACACAGGGGAGGGAGTGACACTCTCAATGTCCTCAGTGTCCCCAAGGCAGAAGCCACCTGTCCCTGATGATGTCTCCCCAATGTGCCTGATGATGTCCCCAGTGTCCCCTTGCTGTCCCCAATGTCCCCAGTGATGTTCTCAATGTCCCCAATGTCCCCTTTCTTGTCCCCAGGTGGAAGTTGGTGCAGCTGCACCTGTCCCCTCAATGTCCCCAATGTCCCCAGTCAGTGTCCCCAATCAATGTCCCCAATGTCCCCATTCAATGCCTCCAATCAACATCTCCAATGTCCCTGCAATGTCCCCAGTCGATGTCCCCAATGTCCCCAGTCGATGTCCCCAGTGTCCCCAGTCAATGTTCTCGATGTCCCCAATGTCCCCAGTTAGTCCCTCAGACAGTCCCCAGTCACTGTCCCCAATGTGCCAGGCAGAAGCTGGTGCAGCTGCAGGCTGCTTGTCCCCACTGTCCCCAGTCACTGTCCCCAGTGTCCCCACTGTCCCCAGTCACTGTCCCCAATGTCCCTAATGTCCCCAGTCACTGTCCCCAGTGTCCCCAGTGTCCCAGGAGAAAGCTAGTGCAGCTGCAGGCCGCCTGTCCCCAATGTCCTCAGTCACTGTCCCCAGTGTCCCCAATCACTGTCCCCCATGTCCCCAATGTCCCCAGGAGGAAGCTGGTGCAGCTGCAGGCCACCTGTCCCCAATGTCCCCAGTGTCCCCAGTGTCCCCAGTGTCCCCAGTCATTGTCCCCAGTGTCCCCAATGTCCCCAATGTCCCCAGTCAATGTCCCCAATGTCCCCAATGTCCCCACTGTCCCCAGGAGGAAGCTGGTGCAGCTGCAGGCCGCCTACCATCACCTGTTCCAGGAGTACGACGCCCACATCAAGGCCAGCCTGGAGGGGGACAAACGGAGCCAGGTGAGGGACAGGGGACACCTGGGGACACCTGGGGACACAGAGGGTCACGTTCCCTCCCCTGGGGACCCCAGGGCAGCCCCTTGTCCCCTGTTCCATTTCCTCTTGAGGACACCTGGAATGTCCCTGTGGTGGTTCAGGTGCCCTCAGGTGAGTCCCCAGGTGACAGTGCCACCCCCCAGGTGGCACAGGTACCCCCCAGGTGTCATTTTAGTGCCCCAGATGACACAGGAGCGTGCAGGTGGGTGCTGGAGGTGACACAGGTGACATCCCCAAGGTGTCACTGTCCCCCTGCAGGTGACCCAGGAGCAGCTGAGTCTGCACTTGTGGGCCAGGGGGTGACAGAAGTGTCCCTCAGGTGACTCCCAGGTGACACAGGAGCAGCTCCGTGCGGCTGAGGCTGCGCTGGGGGTGCAGTGGGGGTGACTGGGCGAAGCGGCGCTGGGGAGCGCGGGAGCGGAGCCGAGCGGGGACCCCCGGGAGCCCCAAAATCCCCCCAACCCCCCCCAAATTCCCCATTTCCCAGGGCCCGTCTGGAGGAGATGCGGAACCGCCACTCGGAGCCGGCCCCGGCCCCGGCCCCAGCGGGGGGTGAGTACAGAGGGGGGGCCCAGGACCCCCAAATCCCCCGTGGAGGGGAGGGGCAGGGCCTGACCGTGCCCCTCCCCCTGTCCCCCCGCAGGTTTTGGGGGGCTCCTGCCGCCCCCCGAGGAGGGGCCCGACCTGTGCTGCCCCAAGTGCCAGTACAAGGCTCCGGACATGGACACGCTGCAGATCCACGTCATGGACTGCATCAAGTGAGGGGGGCCCAAAACCCCCCCAGCACCCCAAAAACAGCCCCAGGGCACCCCAGAATCACCCCCAGGGGCACCCCAAAACTCCCAGGAGCCTCAACCCAGGGGGGACCCCAAAAACCCCCAGATAATCCTCTGGGAATCCCCTCTCTGGATCTACGGCAGGGATTGGATCAGGTGTGGGGGGAGCACCCCAAAATCACCCCCAGGACCCCCCCAAACCCCCCTAGAGCCTCAGCCTGGGGTTTTGGGGCTTGGGAACCCCAAATATTCCTCTGGGAATCTCCTCTCTGGATCCACGGCAGGGATTGGATCATTTTGGGGGGGGGCACCTCAAAACCCCCTCATGGAACCCCAAAATCCTCCCAGGGAACCCCAAAACCGTGGGGCAGCACCACCAGCAGCCCCCCTGGGAAAGAACGGGGGTGTCACCCCAAAAACACCCCAAACACATCCCAAACACTCCCCAAAAACAGCCCCAAACCAGCCCAAACACACCTCAAAAACACCCAAGAACCATCCCCAAAACACCCCAGAACTCCGGGCACCCCAAAACCCCGGCAACCCAAAACCACCCCAGAATACCTCAAAACACCCCAGAACACCCCAAAACCCCGGGCACCCTGAAACCTGGGCACCCCAAAACCGTGGGCACCCCAAAACCCCGGGTGGGGAAATGTGGCTTGAGGGGAAATTTTCATCCAAAACGGGGAGTTTGGGGATCTCTCCCGCCATTTTTGGGGAATTACCCTCTGATTTTGGGATCCCTCCCTCCGTTTTTGGGGTCCTTCCCACCAATTTTGGCATCCCTCCCCCCATTTTTGGCATCCCTCCCCTCATTTTTGGGATCCCTCCCTCCATTTTTGGAGGTCGCTCTGTTTTTGGGATCCTTCCCCCCCCCATCCCCCCTTTTCCCCTCCCCTTTCCCGTTTTTGGGCTTTTTCTCCCCATTTCCAGGGTCCTGCTGCCAGAGCTGATCCAATGTGCCCCCATTCCCCCCCTTATCGGAGCCCTCCACAATTTTAGGGTCCCTTTTTCTCCCCATTTCCAGGGTCCTGTGCCCCCACTCCCCCCCTTATCGGAGCCCTCCACAATTTTAGGGTCCCTTATCCTGTTTTTAATGTTCCTTATCCCGTTCTTGGGGTCCCCACCCCATTTTTAGTGTCCTTTATCCTGTTTCTGGGCTTCCCTATCCCGTTTTTGGGATCCTCTATCCCATTTTTCGGATCTCTTATCCCATTTTTAGCACCCCTAATTCCATTTCTGAGGTCTCTTATCCCATTTTCAGGGTCCCTTATCCCGTTTTGGGGGTCTCTTATCCCATTTTTAACACCCCAAGTTCCATTTTTGGGGTATTTTAGCCCGTTTCCAGGTTCCTGTCACCGCGTACAGCGCCCCCTGCTGGCCCACTCAATCCACCTCCCCCAATTTTCAGCGCCCCTTTTCCCACTTTTGGAATCCCTCACCCCATTTTCAGCGTCCCCCACCCCAATTTTTGTGCCCCTTTTCCCATTTCCAGGGTCCCCAGCCTCATTTTTAGGTACCCCCACCATTTTTGAACTCCTCCCTGACCCCTTTTTTATGGCTCCTGCCACTGCACACACTGCCCCCTGCTGGCCGGGAGGACCCATCGTTCCCTTTATTCCCACCCCCCTCAATTTTGGGGTCCCTTTTCCCATTTTCAGGGTCCCCCACCCGCTTTTTGGTGCCCCTTCTCCCATTTCTGGGGTTCCCAGCCCCATTTTCAGTGCTCCTCTCCCCATTTTTGGCATTTTTCTTCCCATTTCTGAGGGCCGTGCCACGCTGCACAGCACCCCCTGCTGGCCGGGATGACCCAGTGTCCCCTCACATCGACCCCGCCATTTTCGGGCTCCCCAACCCCATTCCCAGAACCCCCAACCCCATTCCCAGAACCCCCAGTCCCATTCCCAGAGGCCCCAGTCCCACTCCCAGAGCCCCTGTTCCCATTTTCGAGCTCACCAATCCCATTCCCAGTGCCCCTGTTGCCATTCCAGGCTCCCCAATCCCATTTTCAGTCCCCAATCCCATTCCCAGTGCCCCCTACCCCATTTTCGGGGTACTCAATCCCATTTTCAGAGTTCCCAATCCAATTTTCAGGGCCCTCAGTCCCATTCCCAGCACCCCTTTTCCCATCCTTTTCCCATTTTCAGGGTCCCCCACCCGCTTTTTGGTGCCCCTTCTCCCATTTCTGGGGTTCCCAATCCCATTTTCAGTGCTCCTCTCCCCATTTTTCTTCCCATTTCTGAGGGCCGTGCCACGCTGCACAGCACCCCCTGCTGGCCGGGATGACCCAGTGTCCCCTCACATCGACCCCGCCATTTTCGGGCTCCCCAACCCCATTCCCAGAACCCCCAACCCCATTCCCAGAACCCCCAGTCCCATTCCCAGAGGCCCCAGTCCCACTCCCAAAGCCCCTGTTCCCATTTTCGGGCTCACCAATCCCATTCCCAGTGCCCCTGTTGCCATTCCAGGCTCCCCAATCCCATTTTCAGAGTCCCCAATCCCATTCCCAGTGCCCCTTACCCCATTTTCGGGGTACTCAATCCCATTTTCAGAGTTCCCAATCCCATTCCCAGTGCCCCCCACCCCATTTTCAGGGTACTCAATCCCATTTTCAGAGTTCCCAATCCAATTTTCAGGGCCCTCAGTCCCATTCCCAGCACCCCTTTTCCCATTTTCGGGCTCCCCAGTCCCATTTTCAGAGTCCCTAATCCCATTTCCAGAGCACTTTTTCCCATTTTCAGGGTCCCCAGTGCCATTCCCAGTGCCCCCAGTCCCATTTTCAGGGTCCCCAGTCCCATTTTTGGGGTCTCCAATCCCATTCCCAGTATCTCAAATCCCGTTTTTGGGGTTTCTAATCTCGTTTTGGGGCCATACTTGATGTCTTGGGGGCAGTGCCCTGCAGCAGCCCCCAATCCCATTTTTAGGGTCCCCAGTCCCATTTTTGGGGCCTCCAATCCCATTCGCAGTGCCCCCAGTCCCATTTTTGGGGTCTCCAATCCCGTTTTTGGGGTTCCCCTGACTGTACCCTAGGTCTCAGGGGCAGTGCCCTGCAGCAGTGCCCCAGTCCCATACCCAGTGCCCCCAGTCCCGTTTTTGGTGTCCCCAGTCCCATTTTTGGGGTTCCCCTGGCCACACCCAAGATCTCGGGGGTGGTGCCCTGCAGCAGCCCCCAGTGCCATTCCCAGTGCCCCCAGTCCCATTTTTGGGGTCCCCAATCCCGTTTTTGGGGTTCCCAATCCCGTTTTTGAGGTTCCCCTGGCCGTACCCGAGGTCTCGGGGGCGGTGCCCTGCAGCAGTGCCCCGTAGCACTGCCCCCAATGCCATTCCCAGTGTCCCCAATCCCATTCCCAGTGTCCCCAGTCCCATTTTTGGGGTCCCCAGTCCCGTTTTTGGGGCCGTACCCGAGGTCTCGGGGGCGGTGCCCTGCAGCAGCCCCCCGCGGCCCCCGCAGGCCCGGCTGACGGCGGCCATGCAGGCGATGATGGGCAGGTTGTGGATGACGAAGGCCACGTCCAGGCGCTGCTGCGCCGCCAGTGCCCGTGCGTGCCCCAGCACCCCGAAACCCGTCACGTCGGTGGCCGCGTGCGCCCCGAAGGCTCGCATCAGCCCTGCCGCTGGGGACAGCAGGGGACACCTCAGGGGACAGGGACAGCAGGGGACAGGGACAGCTGAGGGGACAGGGACAGCTCAGGGGACAGGGACGGCTCAGGGGACAGGGACGGCTCAGGGGACAGGGACACCTCAAAGAACATGGACACCTCAGGGGACAGGGACAGCTCGGGGGACAGGGACAGCTCAGGGGACAGGGACATCTCAGGGGGACAGGGACAGCTCAGGGGACAGGAACAGCAGGGGACAGGGACACCTCAGGGGACAGGGACACCTCAAAGGACAGGGACAGCTCAGGGGACAGGGACACCTCAGGGGACAGGGACGCCTCAGGGGACAGGTACAGCTCAGGGGACAGGGAGAGCTCAGGGGACAGGGACACCTCAGGGGACAGCCCCCTGCCACTGGAGACAGGGACAGGGACAGGGACAGCTCAGCAAGGACAGTGCCACCTCACACAGCCCCCTACCACTGGGTGGCACAGAGAGCTCAGGGGACAGTGCCACCTCAGGGGGCAGGGACAGCTCAGGAGGCAGTGTCACCTCACACAGCCCCCTGCCATGGCAGGGGAACAGTGCCAGCTCAGGGGACATTGTCACCTCAGGGGAGGCAGTGTCACCTCAGGGAGGGACACCGTGTCACCTCACATGGACCCCGTGGTGGGGGAACACCGTGTCACCTCACACAGCCACCCCCAGTGTGGGGACACTCAAGGGGGGCTTTGGGGACACCCAGCCTGGCCTAGGAACACCCTGCAGTGGCTTTAGGGACTCCCCCGGTGGCTTTGTGTTCCCTGCAGTGGCTCAGGGGATCCCTGGGGTGGCTCTGGGGACATCTGGAGTGGCTTTGGCCAACCCTAGGGTGGCTTAGGGGACATCTTGGGTGGCTTTAGGAACCCCCTGATCACTTAGGGGCCTATGGCCACCCCAGGATGGCTCTGGGGACCCCCTGAGTCCCGTGGGTGGCCCTTGTCCCCAGGGTCACGCACCGGTGCGGTTCAGGGTGGCCATGCTGGCCACGGCCTCCTGGTAGGCCAGCTCCACCTCCTCGCGTGTCACCACCAGCTTGATCTTGTTCCAGCGCTCGGGCTGCGGGGACAGGGGTGGGACAGCGTCAGGGACACCTTGGGGACAGCCCCGCCGCGCTCAGGGTCCCTTTGGGGACACTGGGGGGGCTTTGGGGTGCCACTGGGGACATCTCAGGTGGATTTCAGTCCCGTTGTGGCTCCTCTGGGGACACCTGGGTGTCCCAGACCCGTCTGAGGTCCCCTGTCCCTTGTGGCCCCGCCCAGGTGCCCGCGGTGTCACTCACCATGTCCAGCCACTGGTGGGCGGTGACAGCCATGTGTGTCCCCAGGGGCTTGGTCAGCACCAGCACGTCCCCAGGCACGGCGCTGTCCGGCCTGGCCGGGGCTGGGGTCAGCATGGGACACGCCCCGGCCCATGTCCCCAAACCCCGCCCCATCTCCCAAGCCATGCCTGTCACTCAAATGAAAAGCCCACCTGATTGACAGCAATGGCACCACCCTGTCCCCAAGCCCCACCCACCACTCATGAGAATCTCACTTGATTGACACATGGCCATGACCACACCCCCTCCCAAGCCCCACCCACCACTCCAATCATGGCTTTCATTGGCAGCACTGACCCTGCCCCAGGCCCTGCTCCTCCCACTCAGAAATGATCGACAGGAGACAGTGGCTCCTCCCACCACAGCAATGATTGACAGGTGACAGTGGTCCCACCCCCACACAAATGATTGACAGGTGGCAGTGGTCCCTCCCACCACACCAATGATCAACAGGTGACAGTGGTCCCACTCCCACATCAATGATTGACATATGGCAGTGGCTCCTCCTACCATGCCAATGATTGACAGGTGACAGTGGCCCCTCCCACCACACCAGTGATTGACAGGTGGCAATGGCCCCACCCATCACACCAGTGATTGGCAGGTGGCAGTGGCCCTGCCCATCACACACATGATGAACTCGCTGGATTGGCAGACGGCGGTGGCCACGCCCCCCACGATGACCCAGGGGTTGAGCACGGTCTGTCCCCCTGTCACCGACGTCCCCCCGTCCTCGGCCGCGTCCCGGAAGCCCTGGATGATCAGCGGCATCACCTTGTCCCTCTCCTGGGGGGACACCACCGGCCCTGTCACCTCCCAGTGCCCTCTCACCCCCCCAGTGTCCCTGTCACCCCCAGGTCACTGTCACTTTCTCAGTATCCCTGTCACCCCCCCAGTATCCCTGTCACCCCCAGGTCACTGTCACTCTCTCAGTGTCCCTGTCACCCCCCCAGTGTCCCTGTCACCCCCAGGTCACTGTCACTTTCTCAGTATCCCCATGTCCCCAAACCCCGCCCCATCTCCCAAGCCATGCCTGTCACTCAAATGAAAAGCCCACCTGATTGACAGCAATGGCACCACCCTGTCCCCAAGCCCCACCCACCACTCATGAGAATCTCACTTGATTGACACATGGCCATGACCACACCCCCTCCCAAGCCCCACCCACCACTCCAATCATGGCTTTCATTGGCAGCACTGACCCTGCCCCAGGCCCTGCTCCTCCCACTCAGAAATGATCGACAGGAGACAGTGGCTCCTCCCACCACAGCAATGATTGACAGGTGACAGTGGTCCCACCCCCACACAAATGATTGACAGGTGGCAGTGGTCCCTCCCACCACACCAATGATCAACAGGTGACAGTGGTCCCACTCCCACATCAATGATTGACATATGGCAGTGGCTCCTCCTACCATGCCAATGATTGACAGGTGACAGTGGCCCCTCCCACCACACCAGTGATTGACAGGTGGCAATGGCCCCACCCATCACACCAGTGATTGGCAGGTGGCAGTGGCCCTGCCCATCACACCAGTGATTGGCAGGTGGCAGTGGCCCCGCCCATGGCTCACATGATGAACTCGCTGGATTGGCAGACGGCGGTGGCCACGCCCCCCACGATGACCCAGGGGTTGAGCACGGTCTGTCCCCCTGTCACCGACGTCCCCCCGTCCTCGGCCGCGTCCCGGAAGCCCTGGATGATCAGCGGCATCACCTTGTCCCTCTCCTGGGGGGACACCACCGGCCCTGTCACCTCCCAGTGCCCTCTCACCCCCCCAGTGTCCCATCACCCCTGTGTCACTGTCACCTCCCAGTGCCCTCTCACCCCCCCAGTGTCCCTGTCACCCCCAGGTCACTGTCACTTTCTCAGTATCCCTGTCACCCCCCCAGTATCCCTGTCACCCCCAGGTCACTGTCACTCTCTCAGTGTCCCTGTCACCCCCCCAGTGTCCCTGTCACCCCCCAATGTCCCTGTCATCCCCCCAGTGTCCCTGTGACTCACTCCTGCCCCCTCAACACACCTGGTCCCCCCCCCAGTATCCCTGGCACCCCCAGGTCACTGTCACTCTCTCAGTGTCCCTGTCACCCCCCCAGTGTCCCTGTCACCCCCCAATGTCCCTGTCATCCCCCCAGTGTCCCTGTGACTCACTCCTGCCCCCTCAACACACCTGTCACACTCATCCCTGCCACCCCCCTGTCCCCTGTCCCCAGAGTCACTGCGAGCCCCCTCCCCTGTCAGTGTCACTGCCACGTGCCCCCCATGACCCAGTGTCCCTGTGCTGCCTGTTGTCACTGTCACCCCAGCACAGTGACCTTGTGTCCCCTCCAGTCTGTCCCTGTCACCACTCTGCCCCTGCCACACACCTGTCCTACCTCGTCTCCCTGTCACCACCCTGCCATCCCCACGTACCTGTCTGTGTCCCCCCATGTCTGCTGTCCCCACACTGTCCCCACCATGTCCCTGTGTCCCCCCCATGTCCCCGTCACCTCCTCTCTCAGCAGCACCAGGACATTGTCACACCCAGGCAGTGTCCCTGTGTCCCCCCCGTGTCCCTGTCACCTCCTCGCTCATGCGCTGGCTGACGCTGAGCAGCATCAGGACATTGTCACACTCTGTCACCCCCATGGCGTACAGGTCACTCAGGACGTTGGCACAGGCGATGCGGCCCTGCAAAGGGGGAGGGGTCTGGGGGGTCTGGGACAGGAGTGGGGGGCCCAAAATGGGATTTGGAGGGGGTCCAGGACAGGATTGGGGGACCCTGATGGTGTTTGGGTGGGCCCAAAGTGGAATTGGAGGAGGGGTCCAAGGTGGAGTTTGGGGGCCTTGGGATCAAATCTGTGGGGTCCAAAGGGGATTTGGGGTCCCCAGGGAGGATTTGGGGTGCCCAGGGTCAGATTTGGGGGTCCTTGGGGGAATTTGGGGTCCCCAGGGGGGATTTAGGGTCCCCAGGGTGGTATTTGGAGGCTCCCAGGGGGGATTTGGGGCGTCCAGGGTGGGACTGGGGGCTCCCCAGGGGGGATTTTGGGTCCCCAAGTGAGATTTGGAGGCCCCCAGGTGGGATTTGGGGTCCCCAGGGGGAATTGGGGTGCCCAGGATGGGACTGGGGGGGGCTCTCCAGGGGGATTTGGGGTCCTCAGGGTGGGATCTGGGGTCCTCAGGGTGGGATTTGGGGTACCCAGGATGGGATTTGGAGGCTCCCAGGGAGGATTTGGGGTGCCCAGGGTGGGATTTGGGGTCCCCAGGGAGGATTTGGGGTGCCCAGGGTGGGACTGGGGGGTCTCCAGGGGGGATTTGGGGAAGCCCAAGTTGGGGTTTAGGGAGCCTGGCACAGAACTGGGGGGGTCACAAGAGGATTTTGGGGACCCTCGGGAGGATTTGGGGGGCCCAGGAGAGGGCTAAAGGATATTGGGGGGGTTTTTGGGGGCCAAGGAGGGCTTGGGGGACCCAGGAATATGAGTGGGGAAGCTACAAGGAGATTTGGGGTTCCCAGGGGGGATTTGGGGGTCTGCAGATGGAATTTGGGGGGCCTGAAAGGATTTGGAATGCTCAGGGTGGGGTTTGGGGGCTCCAGGGTAGAACTGGGAGACCCCAATTGGGTCTGGGAAGGGGCCCAGGAAGGTTTGGGGGTCCCAGGAGGGAGGAAGAGGCTCAGGGGGGAATTGGGGGGACCCCTGGAGGGATTTGGGGTTTCCCAAGACTCCTGATAGGATCTGGGGGGTCCCCAGGGCTGATTTTGGGATGCAAAGGGGTATTTGTGGGGTCCCAGGGAGGTTCTGGGGGGCAGAGGGTATTTCTGGGGTCCCAGGGGGTGATTTTGGCATCCCAGCGGGGGTTTTGGGGTGCAGGGGGTATTTTTGGGGTACCATCATGTAGGGGTCATCGATGATGGGGTAGAAGAAGTCGGTGGTCTGCACCAGCGAGAGCCCCCCGTGCCGCAGCGGGATCACACACGAGTCCAGCCCGATGCCTGCGGGCACCGAGGGGGCACCGAGGGATCAGGGGGGCACCAGGGGGGCACCGAGAGCTCAGGGGGGCACCGAGCCCATCCCTGGGGCACCGAGCCCCTCATGGGGGACACAACGGGGGCACCGAGCCCATCACGGGAGGCACAAGGGGGGCACCGAGCCCACCAGGGAGGCACGAGGGGGGCACCGAGCCCGTCATGGCAGCACAGCCCCCGCCGGGCGTGGGGGACCCAGGCTCGGGACAGACCCGGATGGGGAGGGGAACGCGGATCCGGGCGGGAGGGGGAACCGGATCCGCGGGGGCCCCTCCC
>NW_024524912.1:91044-97635 GCF_017590135.1 Pyrgilauda ruficollis
CCCAAAGCCCCTCAGCGCCCCCTCTGAGGGCTCCCCCAAGCCCCTGAGACCCCTCAGCGCCCCCGCCGTGTCCCTGAGCCCGCCTCGAGCCCTCCTGGCTCCCCCTGGGCCCCCCAAGCCCCCCGTCCGAGGGCTCCCCGAGGCCCCTCAGGCTCCCTCAGCCCTCCCGGGCTCTCCGCTCTCTCACCCAGCGCCGGGGCCCCGCCGCTCTCCGCTTCCGCCCCGTCCCCTCGGCCTCCTCCTCCCGGGCGCTGCCCCTCCAGTCCCGCCAGGAGTTTGAGCAGCGTCTCCTGCGGGACTTTGCAGCCTCAGCCGCGCAGTTCGCCGTAGGCCGTGAGGCGCCAGGACGGGTCCAGCCCCAGCGCCGCGGGGTCCCAGCGCCGCGACCCGCCCGCCACCGCCGCCATCTTGGAATGCGCCGGCGCGCCGAGCGCCGCCGCTGCTGATTGGCTGCGGCCCTGCCGCCAGCGGGCGCTGATTGGGCGACGCGTGAGGAAGGAGGGCGGGGATTGGTGGGTTTGGAGAGGGGGAGGTAGTGCGAGTGCTGGGCGGAGCCTAAGGGGGGTGTGAGTGGAGAGGAGAGCGGCGATTGGTCTGTGGGTGAAGGAGGCGTGGCTTACAGGAAGAGAGGCGGAAACAGCGCGAGTCGGCGGCGGGAAGCGTGCTAGGCGAGCTCTGATTGGTTCGGCTGGCTGAAGGGGCGGGGCGCCGCATGAAAATACGCGCGGGGATTGGCTTGACAGAGTGGGGGTGGAGCCGCTCACCCTCTGTGGGCGGAGCCGCGGCGTGGCCGGAAGCGGAAGTCCTGTGCAGGTGCCACCATGGCGGCCCCGGGGGCGGCGGACGGGGGAGGCTCCGGAGACTCCGCGGGGCCCGCGACGGGTGAGCCAGGGGGGGGGGTCGTGGGTGGGCGGGGCTTTGGGGCAGGTCCGGGGGGTCCGGAGGGTGTGAGGGGGGGTCCCACCGTGGGACCCCGGGTGACCCCCCAGGTGTCCCAGCGGGGGGAGTTCCCATCCCGGAGGGATCGGGGGCTCAGGGGGACTCAGCCCGGGGTCCCCCTGTCCCCTTGTGACCCCCCAATGTCCCCACAGTGTCGTGGCGGGTGAAGTTCTCATGCTGGGGGGCTCAGGGGGGCTCAGCCCGGGGTCCCCTCCCCTTCAGTGACCCTCGGTGTCCCTGCAGTGTCACGGCAGGGGGAGTTCCCGTTCAGGGGGGCTCAGCCTGGGTTCCCCCTGTCCCCCGGTGACCCCTGGTGTCCCCACAGTATCGTGGTGGGTGAAGTATGCCAGCCTGGGGGGGCTCAGGGGGGCTCAGCTCGGTGTCCCCCCATCCCTCAGTGACCCCCGGTGTCCCCGTAGTGTCGTGGCGGGTGAAGTTCCCATCCCAGGGTGCTCAGGGGGGCTCAGCCCGGTGTTCCCCTGTCCCCCAGTGACCCCCGGTGTCCCCGCAGTGTCGTGGCGGGTGAAGTACGCCAGCCTGGGCGTGCTGGTGCTGCAGAACGCGTCGCTGGTGCTCAGCATCCGCTACGTGCGCACGCTGCCCGGGGAGCGCTTCCTGCCCACCACCGCCGTGGTGATGGCCGAGGCCATGAAGGGCAGCGCCTGCCTGCTGCTGCTGCTCATCCAGCACCGGGGTAGGGACACGGGGACACGGGGACACTGGGGACACTGGGGACATGGGGCTGTGCCTGCTGCTGCTGCTCATCCAGCACCGGGGTAGGGACATGGGGACACGGGGGACATGGGGCTGTGCCTGCTGCTGCTGCTCATCCAGCACCGGGGTAGGGACACGGGGACACTGGGACACGGGGACATGGGGCTGTGCCTGCTGCTGCTCATCCAGCACCAGGGTAGGGACACGGGGACATGGGGACACTAGGGACATGGGGACATGGGGCTGTGCCTGCTGCTGCTGCTCATCCAGCACCGCGGTGAGCAGGGACACAGGACACTGGGGACAGCAGGGACATGGGGAACAGTAGGGACACTGGGGACACAGGCGCTGTGCCTGCTGCTGCTGTTCATCCGGCACAGGGGTCGTTGGGGACAGCAGGGACATTGGGAACACTGGGGACATTGGGGATTTTGGGGACAGTGGGGACACAGAGGGGACAGGGCCACACCTGGTGCTGTGCCATCCTCCAGCTCTGAGGTGAGCACAGGCTGAGGGGATGGGGACACAAAGGGGACACGAGGGACCAGGAGGGGACTTGGGAGGCGTCACACAGTGAAGACACAGGGGACCCTGGGGACGTTGGAGGGATGAAGGTGACATGTGGCAGAGACGTGGGGCAGTCGCGGTGGGGGGTGACAGGGACGAAGTGGCCATGGCCAGCCCGGGCCACGTCCCTGTCGCTGAGCCCTGTCCCCCCAGGCAGTGTCCGGCAGACGGCGGTGACGCTGCACGAGGCCGTGGTGGGACAGTTTGGGGACACGCTGCGCCTGGCTGTCCCCTCCCTCATCTACACCCTGCAGAACAACCTGCAGTACGTGGCCATCTCCAACCTGCCCGCCGCCACCTTCCAGGTGGGACAGGGGACAGCTGGCACACGGGGGGAGGTGGCACGTGGGGATGGGTGGCACATGGGGGGAGGTGGCACATGGGGAGGTGATGAACTCGGGGACCTTGGGGACCGTGGTGCTGTCCCTGTGTCCGTGTCCCTGTGACAGTCATGGTGTCCTTGTACCCATGTCCCTGTGACAGCCACAGTGTCCCTGTGACAGTCACCGTGTCCCTGTCCTCATGTCCCTGTGACGGTCATGGTGCCCTCATCCACATGTCCTTGTGACAGTCACAGTTACCGTGTCCCTGTCCTCCTGTCCCTGTGACGATGCCCAGGGGCCCTGTCTCTCATGTCCCTGCTGGTGACAGTATCTGTGTCCCTGTGTCCATGTCCCTGTTCCCACATCTGTGTCTGTGTCCTGCAGGTGACCCTGTCCCCCAGGTGACCCTGTTCTCATCCCTGCCCTTGTCCCCAGGTGTCCCCACCCCCACGTCACCCTGTCCCTGCTGTCCCACAGGTGACATGCCAGCTGCAGATCCTGTCCCTGTCCCCACATGACCCTATCCCCACAGGGCTCTCTGTCCCCACAGGTGACCCTGTCCTCACGTGTTCTTGTCCCCCATGTGTCACTGTGTCCCCATCTTGCAGGTGACCCCATCCCTCTCTCACTGTCCCCCAGGTGACTGTCCCAGCTGTCCCCATGTCCCTGTCCCCGCTGTCCCCCAGTGACTGTCCCTCTCCCCACAAGTGACTGTCCCCATTTCCCTGTCCCCATGTCCCCATCCCTGTCTGCAGGTGACTGTCCCCATGTGCCCATCCCTGTCCCCAGGTGACTGTTCCTGTGTCTGTCCCCGCTGTCCTCCCAGGTGACTGTCTCTGTCCCCAGGTGACTGTCCCCATGTTCCTGTCCCCAGCTGATTGTCCCCATCCCTGTCTCCAGGTGACTCTGTTCTCATCCCTGTCCCCAGCTGACTGTCCCCATGTCCCTGTCCCCAGGTGGCCCTGTCCCCATGTCCCTGTCCCCATGTCCCTGTCCCCAGCTGACTATCCCCATGTCCCTGTCCCCATCCCTGTCCCCAGGTGACTGACTGTCCCTGTCCCCCCCGTCCCCGCAGGTGACGTACCAGCTGAAGATCCTGACCACGGCGCTGTTCTCGGTGCTGCTGCTGGGCACGGCGCTGTCGCGGCTGCAGTGGCTGTCGCTGGCGCTGCTCTTCGCGGGGGTGGCGCTGGTGCAGGCGGAGCAGGCGCGGGCCGTGCCCCCTCCGGCGGCGCTGGCGCCGTCCGCGGGCCCCGAGGGGCCGGCGCAGAGCTACGCCGTGGGGCTGGCGGCCGTGGCCGCCTCCTGCCTGTCCTCGGGCTTCGCCGGCGTCTACTTCGAGCGGCTGCTGAAGCGCTCGGGCGGCTCCATCTGGCTGCGCAACGTGCAGCTGGGCGCCGTGGGCACGGCCGTGGGGCTGGGCGCCATGCTGGCCGCCGAGGGCCCGGCCGTGGCCGCGCTCGGCTTCTTCTACGGCTACAACGGCGCCGTGTGGGCCGTGGTGGTCAACCAGGCGGCCGGGGGGCTGCTGGTGGCCGTGGTGGTCCGCTACGCCGACAACATCCTCAAGGGCTTCGCCACGGCGCTGTCCATCCTGGCCTCCACGGCCGCCTCGGCGCACCTCTTCGGCTTCCGGCCGCGCGCGCCCTTCCTGGCCGGCACCGCCATGGTGCTGGCCGCCGTGGTGCTCTACGGGCGGCCCCGCGGCCAGGCCGGCCACCGCGGCCAGGACGGCGGCAAGTCAGTGGGGCCCTAGGGAGCCCTGGGGACAGCCGGGGGCCACCGGGACGGGGAGGGGACGGGGGGCCGTGAGCGGGGCGGGGACCCGGCTGAGGGGTCGGCAGGTGAGGGGTCAGCAGTGAGGGGCTGGCAGGTGAAGGGTCAGCAGGTGAGGGTGCCCAGGTGAGGGGTCAGCAGGTGAGGGTGCCCAGGTGAGGGGTCAGCAGTGAGGGGTCAGCAGGTGAGGGTGCCCAGGTGAGGGGTCAGCAGTGAGGGAACCCGCTGAGAGGTCGGCAGGTGAGGGGTCAGCAGGTGAAGGTCCAGCAGGTGGCAGGGGCTCATTAGGCTCATTAGGCTTATTAGGCTCATTAGGGCTCGTCAGGGTGGTGGAGGAGCTCAGGGGTCCCCAGGGTTAGCGGGGGGGGGGGACCCCGATCTTGGCCTTGTTTGGGTGGTGGGGGCTCGTTACGGCTCGTTAGGGACCTGCAGAGACTCATTAATTATGGGCAGCTCATTAAGGCGATTTGGGTGCTGGGGGACCCTGAGGTGGAGATTAATGAGGTCAGAGGTTAATGAGGGGCTCATTGGGACCCCGCCCCCTCTGTGGGGATCCCCTCCCCCCCAGCCCCCCCGCCCGGTGGGGGAGGGGCCGGATGTACAGATTTTGTAGGGGGGAGGGGCCGGGCGCGTTTTTAACGAGCTTTGGGGCTAATAAAGGCGGATTTGGTTAAAGCGCGTGTGGGGGGGCACTAACACACTAACACGGGCTGGGAGCCATGGGGGGCTGCCCGGGGCCATATAGAATCCATAGGGGACACTTCCCAGGCCATACAGCATCCATAGGTACTCTCCCCAGATGCCACAAGAGCCCCCCAGGGCCGTGTGGGATCCATAGGGGACTGCCCAGAGCTGTACAGGATCCATAGGGGACTGCCCGGGGCTGTACAGGATCAATAGGGGACTGCCCGCGGCTGTAGGGGATCCCGCAGAGCTTTCCCAGCCCCTATAGACCCCCCTGGAGCTCCCCGGGCCCTACAGGATCCATAGGGTCCCTCAGGGTCTCTCTCTCTTGCAGGTCTCCCAGCAAGGCCAAGGGCACCTGACGGCTCCGAGCGACCCCCCGGGCCCTATAGGATCCATATGGACCCTCCCCCCCGGGCCCTATAGCATCCATATGGACCCTCCCCCCCAGTCCCTTTGGGGGCCATATGGACCCTCCCTCTCCTGGGGGCTATAGGGACCCTCCCCCCCACTCCCTATAGGGGACTCAGGGATGCTCCTGGTCCCCATAGGAGCCCTATGGCCGCTCTCCCTCGCCCCCGGGAGCTATAGGGTCCCCTCCAGTCCCTATAGGGGCCATAGGGTCCCCCCGCGCGTTTTTGAGGTGAATTAAGAGGATTTTGGTCAAAGCTTTGACTCCGCGCCATCGCCAGGGGGAGCCACCCCCCCCAGCCGTCCGCGCATGCGCCGCCCTTAGCGCTCCCATTGGCCACCCAGGAATGATTGACAAGAACCATTGAGGCGAGGCTTTATTAGTCCCAGAGCGGCCGCGCGGCGCCACTTCCGCCCGAGAAAGGGCGGGAAACCCCCCGGAGCGGAAGTTGGGACCATCGAGAGGCGCTTCCGGCGGGGCGGAGCGGCCGCGCTCTCTGTGGCGCCCGGTCCTCCCAGGCGTGCCCAGGTGCTCCCAGTGTTCCCAGTTTGCCCCCGGTGGCTCCCAGTGGCCTCGCAGAGCCTCAGCGCAGAAGCCGGGCCAGCACCCAGCAGCCCAGCGTCACCCAGTGGCTGGCCCAGTTCAGCTCGGACCACTTGCGCACCGTGTAGGCCATGCCGTAGCCCTGAGGGGCGAGATGGCATCAGGGCGATCCCAATGGCGACCCCAAACCTCGGGGGGCTCCGGGGGGCTCGGGGGTCCCACCTGCTCCTCCACGGCGTCCTCAGCCTCCACATCGAACAGGGCGCCCAGGTAGGACAGGTGGAACAGGGCCAGGGCGCCCAGGGCCCCGTTCAGAGCCCGCACCCACAGCGTCTGCGGGAGCCCAGAAACCTCAGGGACCTCAAAACCTCTGCAGGGACCCCCAACACCCCTGTTCACCCCCCACACCCACAGCGTCTGTAGGACACCAAAAACTTCAGGGACCCCCCAAATCCCCCTTGTTCACCCCCCACACCCACAGCATCTGCGGGACCCCAAACCCCCTCAGAGAGCCCCAAGTAACCCCCAAATCCCCCCGAGTGCCTGCAGGGCCCCTGAACCACCTGGCCGTGCCCCCAATCGCCGCAGAGCCCCCCACACCCTCTGCCCTCCCGTGGGGCCCCCATGCAGGGA
>NW_024524912.1:98175-99098 GCF_017590135.1 Pyrgilauda ruficollis
GCAGGCCCCACCCTTTTATAGTCCCGCCCATCACTGCAGGCTCCACCCACCCCTTATAACCCCACCCATTGCTGCAGGTCACACCCTCTTCATAGTCCTGCCCATCACTGCAAGCTCCACCCACATCCTCATAGCACCACCCATCCCTGCAGGCTCCACCCACACCCTTATAGCCCCACCCACCCATAACTATAGGCTCCACCCACCCCTTATAGCTCCACCCATCACTGCAGCCCATACCCCTCATAGCCCCGCCCATTGCTGCAGGCCCCACCCACACCCTACAAGCCCCGCCCATCACTGCATGCTCTGCCCACAGTCCTACCCATCACAGTAGGCTCCACCCACTCCTTATAGCCCCACCCATTATGGCAGGCTCCACCCACTCCTTACCACCCTGCCCATCACTGCAGGCTCCACCCACAGCCACATAGCCCCGCCCATCAGTGTAGATGCCATCTGCACCCTTATAGCTCTGCCCATCACTGCAGGCTCCACCCCCAGCACTGAGGCCCCACCCTATCCATAAGCCCAACCCCCAGCCCTTGACCCACCCACTCTGCTCAGGCCCTGCCCACACCTCACTCAATCACAGCATTGAAGCCCCACCCATGTCCCCAGCCCCACCCACATCTTTAGGCCACACCCACCCTTAAAGCCCATCCACTAAGCCCCTCCCATTTGCCCCACCCCCTGGCCCCGCCCCTTAAAGGGCCAGCGCTGACCGTGCTCGGCGTAGGTGATGAGGCCCAGGGAGAGCAGCACCGCAGCCAGGTGGAAGCTGAGGCCCTGGGGACAGGGGGACACTGCGGTCTGGGGGGGCCCAAGGGGCTCTGGGGGCTTCTTGGGGGGTCTGGGGGGCTTTCTGGGAGAAGTCCAGGGGACTTTTTGGAGGGTCCAGGGTACTTTGGAGGGGGTCCAGG
>NW_024524912.1:99184-100508 GCF_017590135.1 Pyrgilauda ruficollis
CTGGGGGGTCCTTGCTGGATTCAGGGGGCTTTTGGGGGGTTCAGGGGCCTTTGAGGGAAGTCCAGGGGACATTTGGGGGGGTCAAGGGGGGCTTTGGGGGAGTCCCCCAGTGGACTGGGGGGCAAGGGGGGATTTGAGGGGAGCCCAGCAGGGGTTGGAGGTGTCACAGAGTTTTGGGGTTTCAAGGAATCCCGGGGGGTTTTGGGGTCCCCAGGAGGGAGTTGGGATGGGGGGCTGGGGGTCCTGGGGGTCTCATGTGCAGGGGGACAGTGCTGGGGTTTGGGGTTCCTCACAGGCAGCAGGGCACTGGGGTGTTTTGGGGGTATTTTTGGGGGGTTTTGGGGTCCCTCACGTGCAGCAGGGCGCTGGCTGCGTAGGTGCCCAGCACGGCGGCGAAGGTGCCCAGGCAGCGAGCGGTCTGGAACACGTCTGAGGGGACACCAGTGACACCAGTGTGGGACACCAGTGACACCAGTACGGGCTCCAGGGCCCCCCCCCAGTGTCCCCAGTTCCTCCCAGGGTCCCCAGTGCTCACAGGTGTGCAGCCAGCGGGACATGGGCAGGTTCCAGTTTGTCACCACCTCGGCCATGGAGCGCGGCAGCTCCACCCGCAGGGGCCGGGACACCGCCAGGTCCCTGGGGACACAGGGGACATCAGGGACAGGGACAGTGTCACACAGGGACACCCGCAGGGGCCGGGACACCGCCAGGTCCCTGGGGACACACAGGGGACATCAGGGACAATGTGACACACATGGGACAGAGAGACACCGCCAGGTCCCTGGGGACACAGAAGGGACACACAGGGACAGTGTGACACCGCCAGTCCATGGAGACACACAGGGGACATCAGAGACAGTGTGACACGGGGAGGGGTCACAGGGACAGTGTCACACACAGAGCAATGTCACACACAGAGCAGTGTCACACAGATCAGTGTCACACAGATCAGTGTCACACTATCAGTGTCACACAGGAATCAGTGTCACACTGCCAAGTGTCACTCAGGGCACAGTCCCTGTCCCTGTCCCTGCAGGGTGTCCCTGTGTCCGCAGTGTCACTCGGGGTGCCATCCCTGTCCCCGCAGTGTCACTCGGGGTGCAGTCAGTGTTACTCGGGGTGCAGTGTCACACAGGGATCAGTGTCACACTGTCAGTGTCACAGTGTCATACACAGATCAGTGTCACGCTGTCAGTGTCACTCAAGGTGCAGTCAGTGCCACATGGCAGTCAGTGTCATGCTGACAGTGTCACTCAGGGCGCAGTCCCTGTCCCCGCAGGGTGTCCCTGTCCCCCCAGTCCCTGTCCCCACAGTGTCCCTGTCC
>NW_024524913.1:0-1679 GCF_017590135.1 Pyrgilauda ruficollis
GACTTGCTCCAGCAGCTCCACATCCTTGTTCTGGGGCATCCAGAGCTGGATGCAGCACAAGGATGGAGTGGAGTGTGAGAATCCGTTCACTCACATTTCTTTTGATACATCCTTAAATGCAGTTGGCTTTCTGGGCTGGACGTGCACATCCCCAGGTTGTTCAGCCCATGGAAACATTCCTGTTTATGTATAAATGCATGGAAATGCAATCCACAGCCCGTCCCCTCACGGGTGCCATGGTTTTAGGATGCACTGAGGGGCACAGGGGATGCAATGGAGCCACACATGGACCAAAGGAGTTGCTTTTCATTTCTTGTCCACCTTGTGTCCATCTGCATTGCTGCAAAGGACTCATAAAAACTGCCTCAATGAGCAAAGAGGCTTTTCCAGCATCTTTTTATTCCTGGTTGAGTGGAAGGTAAAGCAATCTGCTGTCAGGCTTCATCCAGGCAGCCTGACCTTTCTCGGAGGAACATTTTACCCGCTGGAAAACATTGCCAACTAATCCTAATAAATGAGTGTGCAGACAACAATTTTCCTTGAATTTCTTCATTTTCCTGCCCTTAAACCTGTCTCTAAACTGAGCTGTTATCTTCTTGAAACCAGACGTGTGCCCACTGTCTTTTCCTTCCACGGCCTAGAGGAATAAAATAATAATAATCATCATCATCATAATAAAAGCCTCATCAAATCATCTGTTTAGTCTCATCTCCTTGGTTTTGTTGCTGGTCAGTCTGGTGAAGTACTGAGCTGGGAATGTGAGTCTGGAGTGTCAGTGCTCATTAACGTAAATACGAGCAAATGGAAAAATATTCCAAGAGCTGGATTCACACTCACTCTAAGGTCCCTTTTTACTGCTTTGGCAGTGAAAAGAGACCAAGAAGTGGGTGGCCGTGTCATTTACTGCTCTGTTCCCATGTTTACGGCACAAGGACTTGCTCACTTTTCAACAGCTCGACTTAAATCTGCTAAGATGGACCAGTGGAGCCGAGGCTGCACAGCTTCATTCATCAAACAGCTCCTACTTTGTTGAGCAGCCCCATTTAAAAACCTCCAGTAGCAGAGGAGCGACTGAACTCATGCGAAGAGGGAAAGCTTGGGTCATGCGCTGCTGAATGTCCTCCAGATGAACACCGGCACAGGAGCTCCTTTCAAGTCACTTCAGAAGTTGTGGGATCATTTTCAGAGGGGAGGTGTTGCGAGCCCCCTCGGTGACGTCATCACCTCTTCCCGAAATACCTGGGGAAATAGGTCAGACAGTCTGGGCCTGAGAAGTTTATTGCTCTGCAGTGACAATGTGGGGATCCAAGTGTGTCACTTCCACCCAGAATCATTCCTTGGATTCCCCTTGGCCAATAACGGGGTTTTGACCTTTGGGCATTCCCTAAGGTCGTTGTGTCCCACCTTGGTCCATCCAGCTGACTCTGTGCAGGGAATTTGGGTTTCCAAAGAACATGTGTTCCTCTGAACCAGGAATTGTCCTGGAGAATTTCCAAGGGGTGTTTAAAACTCTCCAGGTTTTTCACCAGAGAGGAGCAAAGGAGGGGTTTGCACACAGCCAGTCACTTGTCTCAGCAGGGAAAAATAAGGGTAAGTGATCACTTCTAGGATCTCCTGCTCAGGGAAGGGAAAGGGAATCTTGGGAAGTCCTGTGGGAGCCAGGGGAGGGAGGGGTGGAG
>NW_024524914.1:0-1679 GCF_017590135.1 Pyrgilauda ruficollis
TTTTTCATAATATCATGGCTACAGTGATCTGTGGATAAGCATCCACCCTTAAAACATCAAGGATGTTTTAAGCTGTGTCTCTGCTGCAGGGGAGGTTGATTCTAGGGTGTTCCTTGAACTCCTGATCGCTACAAAGTTTGGATGCAACATCTGATGAGATGTGATTCTTCATTTCACTCAGAGTCCAGAGGGAAAGAAAGGGAAAGTACATGAATGTAGGAAACAATCAGGATATCTACTGCAAAGTGCTATGCATTTTTAGGAATCAATGTGATTCTTTTTATATTTACTGAAGAATTGGAGCAGAAGCAATTTGTGTGTTTAAGAAAGTTTAAGAAAGGTTTAAGAAAGTTGTGTGTTTAAGAAGGTTTAAGAAAGGAATGAAAAGTATTTGCTTGCACCTGCAGAAAAGAAAAATAAATGCTTCAGATGGGACTTTTAAAATAACAGTAATAAAGCCATAATGCATTTGATTGAATTCTTTGTCTGTCTTTGCTGAAAACTTTATTGACAATATGTCTTGGATTTTCAGTTTCTCTATATCTTCAGAGCCATACTTTCCTAAAAAGCTCTGCTTTTACTTAGACATTGGGATAAAAGTAGAAAGTCGCAAGACCTACCGACGACCTACCGACTTTTTAGAAACTCTGATTCTGGGCATGCTGGAAATAGAAGTACAACTGACTAAGAGGACTTTTGTTTCTCTTTATTCCTCTTCTAATGAGGCAATAATGCTGCTGAAATACAAACAGTTGATTTCCAGTAAATCAAGAATATGACAAGGAAAAATAATAAAAAAATACTATAAGGCCTATGAATGACCAATTTCCTAATGAATTTTATAGTCTAGGAAGGCCAAAATAAACTTGGAAACCAGCCAGGTGTTTACAATGGGGACTGTAAAGATCTGTCATTACTTTAAAATACTTCCAGCTGAGATTGAAATGTTTCTGATCTGAGTTGCAAACTGATTTCATTTGTGGAGTTAGAGTATCTCTTTGCTAATGAAATACTTCTGCTGCTTTCTTTTTAATGGTGTGAACCTCTGAAAATAATGGATTAGGGAGAACCTTCCTAAAGCTATAGAATATATTTAAACAAAAGGGTTAGCAAGACATAAAATATGCTTCCTCAATCATGAAAGAAACCAGAAATCTCACAGAAGACACAGCTACTCTGAGAACTAGGACAATCCATCCCTAATATGGAGAATATTTTATGGTAATGTGAAATGAAAAGCAAGGCCATCCCCGTAGTAAGAAAAAAACCCAAAAGGTACTGGTTACAAGGGACTGGATGAAACAAATAAGGCATTGTAATCCTAAGCATCTCACAATGTAGCTTTTACATGTGTAAGTCCCAAAGCAAAATGCAGTTAGTGTGGAAAGCCTGAGCTCCTAGTTTAATGCACTGAAGAATTAAGTCACTCAGAATGACCTAATTTATAACAGTGGCTCTATACTTGCCTGAAGCAGCTAGGAGGAAACTCTGTGAAAAAGAGCTGTGACTCCATATCAGCCCTTCACAAATGCCCAAAGAAGTGGGCTGCAGGCAAAAGCTTGGCAGCACTGAACTTACAGCTCACAGGCTCCTCCTCACTTGGGGAGTTAGAAGGAGGACAGCAAAAAATGTTTTCTTCTTTCATTCATAAGACAATAGAGAGTATTCTTTTGGAAAAA
>NW_024524915.1:0-1679 GCF_017590135.1 Pyrgilauda ruficollis
TTTCGGGGGTCCCGGGTTAATTTTGGGTGCATTTCGGGCGGTTTCGGGGGTCCCGGGTTAATTTTGGGCGGATTTCGGGCGGTTTCGGGGGGCCCGGGTTAAAGATTTCGGGTGGTTTCGGGGGGTCCCGGGTTATTTTTGGGCGGATTTCGGGTGGTTTTGGGGGTCCCGGGTTAATTTTGGGCGGATTTCGGGCGGGTTTTGGCGGTCCCGGGTTATTTTTGGGCGGATTTCGGGCTGTTTCGTGTTTCCCGGGTTAATTTTGGGTACATTTCGGGCGGTTTCGGGGTCCCGGTTAATTTGGGGAGGGGTCTCGCAGAGCAAGGGCGGGATCCTGTCCAAGGCCTGCGATTACGTGCGGGAGCTGCGCCAGAGCAACCAGCGCCTGCAGGAAACCTTCAAAGAGGCCGAGCGCCTGCAGATGGACAACGATCTATTGCGACAGCAGGTGCGCCCGGCCTGTCGCGACATGCCCCGCCCCCAAAAACCCCGAAATCGCCCCAAAAATCGCCGCCAAAATCGCCCCAAAATCGCCCCGGGAATCGGCGGCGCGGCGGTGAATGGGGAGGGCGCGCCCCGCCAGGACGAGGCCACGCCCACTGTGGGCGGGGCTTTGTCCTTATTTGGGTGCTGGGTTCCCACGGGGGTTCATTGAGAAAAATGGGGAGGGGATGGGAGATTTGGGGGGAATTTGGGGATTTTGGGGGAAAATTGGAGGATTTTGGGGAAATTGGGGGAAAATTTGGGGATTTTAGAGGAATTTGGGGGATTTTGGGGGGAAAGTTTGGGGAATTTAGGAGAAAATTTGGGGATTTTGGGGGGGATTTGGGGGAAAATTGGGAAATTTGGAGGGAATTTGGGGATTTTGGGGGAAATTTGGGAGGAAATTTGGGGGATTTTGGGGGGAATCTGGGGGATTTTGGGTAAAAATCGTGGGAAAAGGGGCTAAAAATGGGTTGGGATGGGGAAAAGTTAAAAAAACCCAAAAAAAATCTAAAAAAAAGGAGAAAATTCCAAAATTTTGGGAATTTTTGGTGGTTGGGATGGGGAAAAGCCAAAAAATCACAAAAATCTTCAAAAAAAAAAAGGAGGAAATTCCAAAATTTTGGGGATTTTTGGGTGTTTGGGATGAGGGGAAAAGCCAAAAAAACCAAAAAATCTTTTAAAAAAAAAGGAGAAAATTGCAAAATTTTGGGGAATTTTTGGGTGTTTGGGGAGGAGGAAAAAACCCAAAAAATCCCCCCCCCCAAAAAAAAAATCAACAAGAAAAAAGGAAAAAAACCCCAAAATTTGGGAAATTTTTGATTGTTTGGGGAGGGGGGGAACAAACAAAACAAAACAAAAAAAAACCCAAAAAAAAACCCCAAAAAAAACCCCAAACAAGGGAGAAAACCCCAAAATTTGGGAAATTTTTGGTTGTTTGGAGAGGGGGAAAACATCCTAAAAAAAAACCCAAAAAAAAACCCCAAAAAAAAGCCCCAAAAACCCCAGAAAAAGGAGAAAAATCCCCAAATTTGGGGGATTTTGGGTGTTGGGGGAGGGGGAAAAAACCCAAAAAATACCCAAAAACAAAAGGAAAAACCCCAAAATTTTTGGTGTTTGGAGAGAGAGAAAAACACCAAAAATATATTAAAAAAAAACCAAAAATGCCCAAAAAAAAAAACAAAAAAAAAGGAGAA
>NW_024524916.1:0-1658 GCF_017590135.1 Pyrgilauda ruficollis
TCCCTGGGAAGATGGAAACCATGGAAATGAGCTGTCCAATTTAACCAATGCTTTGCCTCAAGGCGCAAATGCTAACCAAGGTGAGCCTAGATATATGCACTGCCTGCAACACATAGTATAGCCTCTATCTTATATACTTGAGCTTTGCAGCAGAATACAGCAGTCTTTCCTGGGAAAAGTAACTTTTTTGTTGAGGATTGACCAGCCAAATTTATTTTCATTTATATTGTCCTCGCAGAAAGGATAAATAAGGTTTACTTTTGTGCTGGGGCTGCAATGTTTTTAAAGCAAGTTAGGTCTTCTAACTTTTCACTAGGTCCTTCTAAATAATTGTTGCATAAAAATTCAATGTCCCTGAAGTATATAATGTAAAAGCCTGTTGTTTCTTTGCTTGACTATAATCTTATATCCCTTCTGGTGTTGGGGGTTTTATTTTTTGCAGTTACAAAGCCTTTGATACTTACTTAAAGGGAAATCTGTTGTAACTGCATTAAACTGAGTATGTGAGAAACTAAAGCAGCTATTTTTGGGATGTGCTCTGTGTTGCGCAGTCTGCATTGACAGGTGTAGGGGGGTGTAGATGCAACACTGCCTTCTTGGAGGAGGTGTCTCTTCTTACTTGATATCATGCTTTCTAATCTAAAATGTGATTATCAAACCTGACAGAAGCCTTCTCCAGTCATCTTCAAGCAAAGATTGCTACTTTGCTAATAACAGAGGAAGATGCAGGTTATTTACCTGGGAAAAAAACCCCTCATAATCATCAAATCTCTCAATGTGTTGATACATATTTAATAAAAATTAAAATTAAATGCTTGTGAAAGGTGGTAGAATTAGACTTAGATGGATTTTTCCTTGTTTCTTTTTCTTGGAAGTTTACCTCTGAAGGAAATAGACTTGGTTCATGTTTAAATCTTGCAGCTAGCTGCAGACAGAAGTTCATGCAACATGTAACTTCCTACAGAAGTATTTGGCTTTCTGGATCTCGTGATGTTCAGACCAACCTGGGCATGCTAGTAGCAATTCAGACATGACATTTTGACATTCATAAACACAGTGCCATGTCAACAGAGCACTTTTGCCATAGGAAGATGTCCAATAAAGGATTGTCAGTCCCATGGCCTCAGTACCTTGCTGTCTTTGCAGTATTTGTATTTGTTTATGACAAAAATTTTTACAAGTGCTCAATGTAATGTCACTTCTCAAAGAGAACAACTAAAAATATTTTATGTGATGTTTATCTGTCACTCATCCTAGTGGCTCCAGGTCTGAGAAAGAGAGAAGCTGGGGATGCTTGAATAGCTGTGTACCATATACTTTCTAGTCTGTTTTTAGGGGAATTCTGTACGTGCTGTTTAATGTCCTTCATGTCTAGCTGTTCCCTTTGCAATGCCCTATTTAGCATTAGCTGTGATGGTTTGTAGATGTCTCTGAATGCAAAGTGAATGGCACACACTTTGCCTGAGCTGTTGAGCAACAGGATGTGAAATATTGTCTGTGGTCTGCTCCTTGCAGAGTGGGTCAAGGTAGAATGCTATCACTTAAGGGCTGGTGAACAGGCAGAAGACAAGAATACTGTGAATGACTGATTCACATATGAATGAATAAAAGCTGATGCAGCTTTCTGAATATGTGAAAATGACAGATTCATCAAACAG
>NW_024524917.1:0-1682 GCF_017590135.1 Pyrgilauda ruficollis
AGCAATATCAAAGCAGACTTTACCACTAGCAACCTATACTAAAATATACAAAACCCTCAAAACAGTAGCAAAGTGAGAAAGAAAAAAAGCAAAACAGATTTAGGTCTTTGTGAGGCCAATCTTCATAGCACAACGAAAAGAGGGAAATAAAGAGAAGGAAAATTTGCTATCTCTATAACCAATTTTTAAACTAAACAAAGCAAACAAAAAAACCCCACCACTCCTGACCAAACAGATTCAGCAGGGCAAAAACAAGGACATGCTGTTTGCCAGCAGCAAATTAGGAACTATGACCACTCTACAGGATCATTGCAAAAGGCATTTATTTAACTAAAAATATATGAACCATTTAATGACCATATTCATTTAATGACCATATTGAAAAAAAAATATTAAAGAGGATTTTTAAAAATAAGCAGAGTTTCAAATGGAAAAGCAACATAGTCTCTTTCCTTCAAAAGGATTAGCATGAGGGGCCTAATTTTAAACACAAATACACGTGCAAACACATCTGTCTGCTCACTCTGTTTTTCATGAGCATTTACAGAAAGGGGTCTGATGAGCATCAAGATTTTGGGAAATGCTGGTACACTGCACTTTCTTCCTAATGGAGGTGTTGCAAAAAGCTCCAACAGTGTAGCACCATTCCTAGCACTGAGATGACAACATTTGTTCTATTTGCATGACCTTTGTGTTCAGCTGCCAACTGCAAACACAAATATGATCCATTCACCTTCACTTTTCTTAGGTCATGTGGCAAACTTAGTGCTTTGCTTACAAAAAGCTTAGGAACACTTACAGCTGAACAAAATCAGGTGGCATGTACTGAACTTAATGGAAATCAAAGTGGAAAAGTGAAGGTCCATTCTGTATTTATTACAACAGCCTTAAGTTGCATATAATCTTCAAACACTTGGCTGTCAAAAATGCAACTTAATTGTAAACAAGAAATCCTACATTTTGCTTAGTTTTCATATGACCTGATAGGGTCTTTACAAAAGTTATGAAGCAGTAACCCAGTAACTTCAGTTTTGTATTTCACAAATAAATGGGTGACATTAAGTACTAAAATCAAGATAAAAGATTTCCCCACAGATGCTATTTCTGCCTGTGAACTGTTGTACATTTATATTCAACATCTTGATCTCTACTGAAATATTGTGACATAATCAACACATACTTTGTGTATCTCTCTACAGTATGATATCCATTAACATTAGGTATTAAGCCCACTCCTGAAATTTCCCTGTACATGTGTTGCCTCCAATTATTTATATTTGAAGCTGTGTCACCCTGATACTTTAAAAAACCCACAATTTTTGTTAGGTGGGGATTTTTAAATTACAAAGTTTGTTTCTGTTCTGATTTAGAATAAAAAAGCAAATATTACTGTTATCCAGTGTAACAGTAAATTTAAAATAAACACTTTGAAGGACATGATTTCTTTCCTCAGTTTTATACTTAGTTTCATGACCTGTCAGTAGCACATGTGCACAGCATATGATCTAACACAGCTGAAATATTTTATTTAATTATTTAAAAATAGAACAAAGGCAGCTGCTAGTTACTTCTGATCAAAATATTTTTTAAAGATCAGAATACCTCTGTTTGTGTTGTAATGCAATAGTTTGGCACGGATAAAGAGTGCAACATATTGCAACAGTGACATATTACACCACAGA
>NW_024524918.1:0-1672 GCF_017590135.1 Pyrgilauda ruficollis
TGGGCCCGTCCTTTAATTGGAGACTAAGACACACAAAAACAAAAATAACACCCCTCCCACCAGTTAGCACTGATACAACTATATTTCATTAAATTAATATAATAAATATATAAATATTAATTTATACATGCTGAATATGTTATTTATTTCACAATACTCATAAGCAAGGCAGAGATAGTGATATGCTTCCTGAGAGCTTAACTATGATAGAGGAATTGCTGTTATCAATGGGTGGCACATACATTTGTCTCACTTCCTCCCTAATTTAAATTTTCTTATTTTATGGATATGTAAAGCATGACTAAGTCCCTTTGTACCAAAAATGTCTTCTCTCTCCAATAAGGTACACTCCAATTCTAGCAAGCAGGAATAATTTCAAAGGGTGCTAACAGTCCAACGCTTATTTTGTTACTGGAGAATAGGCAATGAATTAAAAATAAAAATGGAAAGATAATTTTCCAGCCAAATCATCCTGACTTTCATGAGTACTAATGAAAGAATAAGTTTAAGACACATTACCTCAGAGATAAGATCCAAGATAATCTTGATACATTCCACAACTCTATCAGGTTTTCCACCAATAAGCACGACTCTATCAGTGGAATGAGGACAACATTCTTGAAAGAGCTTAATGGTGGTTTGAGTATTCTGTTGAATAGAAGAAAAGCAACCCCCAAAATTTTCAAACAGAAGTATTTGAAACAATTTTATAAACTTGAAAACAAAATGGGGAAGACACACACTAAAATATTTTAAAAGAAACAGTCAAATCATTCAACTTCTAGTCACTTTAAGTGAATGCTTGGCTTCCACGTTTTTACAACAAATTTAATCTTAAAATATTGTATTTTTAATACCTGCAATGGCATCAGTTGGTATGAAATGCTAGTGAAAAATTTAGATTTTTGAAGTCTTTTAATTATGGCTCATCTACACGGTTATTTAATCAAATACAAGCAAAAGGACCACATATTCATTATAAGCTTACAGGTTATATAAGCCTTCATATGTCATAAAAACATGCTTTGGATGCAAGACAGCAATGTTGCTAGGATTATGTCTAGTCATCTTGCCTTTCCCTCATTCCACACAAATAGTAACTTATGCCTAAACGGACCTGGAATTGCCTTTGATGCAATGTGAGGAAAGGACAGAAAAGAATACTCTAGATTGATAGAGACCACTAGCTTTTTAAGACAAAACCTCATTCCTTCACAAAGGAAAAAGTGGCCTTTAAGGTAGTGAAAGTTAAAATACCCAAAAACTAAACAAACAAAACCCTAAGAAAACCCCACCATACTTTTTATAACAATATTCAAACATCTATTAAATTATCATTAAATAGTTTATGGAGATCTATTCACTCTAAATAGTTTTCTATGTCTAACACCATCGATATAGCCTATTTAGCAGTTCCTGATGAATGGCATTTTAATTTAAAAAAGTATCCTTTATTTATAAAGATTACTGCTAATACACTTAAAAGCTTTATAAGTAGTTCTGGGCTCTATCACCAATGGCTACTTCATGTATGAAATATGTTCTTAAGGATCTCATAGATCACCAATGAAGCTAACACTCACAGCATATGAACACAAAAATTAATTTGTTTATAGAAGAAAAGCAGAATCTGAAAATAGGAAACAGTACCTCTCTGAGTTCTTTGATTTTA
>NW_024524919.1:0-1678 GCF_017590135.1 Pyrgilauda ruficollis
CTTGGGGACAATGTGGGGACACCTTGGAGATGGGAGGGGACCTCAGGAGCGGGAGGAAACTTTGGGGACACCGTGGGGACACCGTGGGGACCCTGGGGATGTGACCCGTCCCCTGAGTGCCCCGCTGTCCCCTGAGTGTCCCGCTGTCCCCTCCAGCCACCACTCCGGGGAGGTCCCCGTGGGGGCGTTCTGCCGCGTCCCCGGGTGCCACTCGGGGTGGCCGTCCCCGTGATGTCCCCGCTGTCCCCTCAGGCTGCCGAGCATCCGGCTGGAGCGGCCGCGCTTCGTGATGACGGCCACCTGCGAGTCCCCCGTGGTGGCCCTGCAGCGCTTCACTGTCACCTACACCCTGCTCAACGACCTGCAGGACTTCCTGGCCGTCAGGCTGGTCTGGACGCCCGAGGCCACCGCCGGTGGGGACACTGGGGACATCGGGGACACTTGGGGACACTGGGGGGATTGGGGACATTGGGGACACTGGGGACACAGGGGACATCGGGGACACTTGGGGACACTGGGGGGATTGGGGACATTGGGGACACTGGGGACATCGGGGACATCTGGGACATTGGGGGGATTGGGGACATTGGGGACACTGGGGACATCGGGGACACTGGGGGGATTGGGGACACTGGAGATGTTGGGGACATTGGGGATGTTGGGGACATTGGGGACCTGCAGGACTTCCTGGCCATCAGGGTGGTCTGGACGCCTGAGGCCACCGCCGGTGGGGACACTTGGGGACATTGGGGACATCGGGGACATTGGGGATGTTGGGGACATTGGGGACCTGCAGGACTTCCTGGCCATCAGGGTGGTCTGGACGCCTGAGGCCACCGCCGGTGGGGACACTTGGGGACATTGGGGACATCGGGGACATTGGGGATGTTGGGGACATTGGGGACCTGCAGGACTTCCTGGCCATCAGGGTGGTCTGGACGCCTGAGGCCACCGCCGGTGGGGACACTTGGGGACATTGGGGACATCGGGGACATTGGGGATGTTGGGGACATTGGGGACCTGCAGGACTTCCTGGCCATCAGGGTGGTCTGGACGCCTGAGGCCACCGCCGGTGGGGACACTTGGGGACATTGGGGACATCGGGGACATTGGGGATGTTGGGGACATTGGGGACCTGCAGGACTTCCTGGCCATCAGGGTGGTCTGGACGCCTGAGGCCACCGCCGGTGGGGACACTTGGGGACATTGGGGACATCGGGGACATTGGGGATGTTGGGGACATTGGGGACCTGCAGGACTTCCTGGCCATCAGGGTGGTCTGGACGCCTGAGGCCACCGCCGGTGGGGACACTTGGGGACATTGGGGACATCGGGGACATTGGGGATGTTGGGGACATTGGGGACATTGGGGACACTGGAGATGTTGGGGACATTGAGAACATTTGGGGACATTGGGGACCTGCAGGACTTCCTGGCCATCAGGGTGGTCTGGACGCCTGAGGCCACCGCCGGTGGGGACACTTGGGGACATCTGGAACACTGGGGACATTGGGGATGTTGGGGACATTGGGGACATTGGGGACACTGGAGATGTTGGGGACATTGAGAACATTTGGGGACACTGGGGACTGCAGGACTTCCTGGCCGTCAGGCTGGTCTGGACACCTGAGGCCACCGTTGGTGGGGACACTTGGGGACATCGGGGACATTGGGGGGA
>NW_024524920.1:0-1677 GCF_017590135.1 Pyrgilauda ruficollis
CAACAATTTTCCTTTTTTTTGTTTTTTCCCATTTTTGGGTTTTTTTACCCCAAATTTGGGTCCCTACAATTTTAAAAATCCCAAAATTCTGCCGTTTTTGGGGGGATTTTGGGAATTTTTTGTGTTTACCCCAAATATTTTGGTGTTTCCCCCCTCTCTCCTCATTCCAGACTTTCTGAAGACGGAATTCCAGAATTCCCTCGGAGTTTTTTCCCATTTTTTGGGCTTTTCATCCCAAAATCTCCAATTTTTTTTTCCGGTTGAAATTGCAAAACTGAGTTTTTGGGCCATTTTTTGGGATTTATCCCAAATATTTTGGGTTTCCCACTCCTTTATTTCTTTCCAGATTTTCTGAGGATGGAATTCCCAAATCCTCTCCCAGTTTTTCCCATTTTTTTGGGTTTTTCACCCCAAAATCTGGGCCCTTTCCAGTTACAAATTGAACATTTTTTGAGCCTTTTTTTGGGGATTTTTGGGATTTATCCCGAATATTTTGGGATTCTCACCCCTTTATGTCATTCCAGACATTCTGGGAACTGAATCCCAAAATTCCCCTCCCAGTTTTTTCCCGTTTTTTGCCGTTTTCTCCCCAAAATTCCCCCAATAAAAAACTGCAAAAACTCCTTCGTTTCTGGGCTCTTTTTTTTGGGAATTTCGCTGGAATTTCTCGGGAATTTCGGGGTCTTTTCCCAAAATTTTGTGTTTCCCACCCTCCCTTCTCTTTCTGTAGTTTCTGACCTCGGAATTCTGAATTTTCCACCCATTTTTTCCCATTTTCTCCCCAAAATCCCCCAATAAAAACACCGACACCTCCCTCATTTCTGGGCCAATTTTTTCGGAATTTCACTGGAATTTTCTTGGGAATTTTGGGATCTTTTCCCCAAATATTTTGTGTTTCCCATCCCTTCTCTTCCCACACTATTCTGGGACCAGAATCCCGAATTTTCCAGCCCTTTTTTCCCCGTTTTCCCCCCCAAAATCCCCGCTCATCCCCCAATAAAAACGCCGACACCTCGGGTTCCTGGCCCGTTTTTTTTTGGGAATTTTGCTGGAATTTCTGGGGAATTTTTTGGGAATTTCTGGGGAGTTTCATGGGAATTTTGTGGGAATTCTGGGATCTTTTCCCCAAATATTTTGTGTTTCCCATCCCTTTTCCCTCACTATTTTGGGAGCAGAATCCTGAATTTTCCAATCCTTTTTTCCCCCATTTCCCCCAATAAAAACGCCGACAGCTCGGCCGTTCCTGGCCCGTTTTTTTTGGGAATTTCGCTGGAATTTCTCAGAAATTTCATGGGAATTTTGTGGGAATTCTGGGATCTTTTCCCCAGATATTTTGTGTTTCCCATCCCTTTTCTTCCCTCACTATTTTGGGAGCAGAATCCTGAATTTTTCACCTCTTTTTTTCCTGTTTCCCCCCCAATAAAACACCGACACCTCGGCCGTTCCTGGCCAGTGTTTTTTGGGAATTTCTGGGGAATCTTTTGGGAATTTCTGGGGAATTTTCCCAAGATTTTGTGTTCCCCACCCTCCCTTCTCTTTCTGTAATTCCTGAGTCCAGAATCCCGAATTTCCCGGCCCTTTTTTCCCCATTTCCCCCAATAAAACGCCGACAGCTCGGCCGTTCCTGGCCCGTTTTTTTGGGGAATTTCACTGGAATTTCTCAGAAATTTCATGGGA
>NW_024524921.1:0-1676 GCF_017590135.1 Pyrgilauda ruficollis
AATCACCCTAAAATCACCACAAAATCAGCCCAAAGCCACCCTAAATCACCCAAAAGTCCCCAAAATCAACCAGAATCGTCCCCAAAAGCCAAAAAATCACCCCAAAAACCCCAAAAATCACCCAAAATCTCTCTATAATCACCCCAAAACCCCCAAGATCACCCCCAACCCCAAAATCATTGAAAATCACCCTAAAAGCACCAAATCGCCCCAAAAACCCTAAAAATCATTTAAAATCATCCTAAAATCACCCAAAATCACCACAAAATTACCCAAAATCACCCCTAACCCCCCAAAATGCCCCAAATACCCCAAAACTCAAAAAAAAATTTCGAAAATCATCCAAAAAACACCCAAAATCATCAAAAATCGCTGCAAAATCACCCCAAAATCAACCATAAACCCCCAAAAATGTCCAAAATCACCCCAAAAAAATACCCCAAAAATGGAAAATCATCCAAAAATCACCCAAAATCATCAAAAATCACCCCAAAATCAACCAAAACCCCCCCCCAAAAATTGAAAATCATCCTAAAATCACCCCAAAATCACCCCAAAATCAACCAAAAAACCCCCAAAATCAAATGTCCAAAATCACCCCAAAAAATACCCCAAAAATGGAAAATCATCCAAAAATCACCCAAAATCATCAAAAATCACCCCAAAATCCCCCCAAAATCAACCATAAACCCCCAAAAATGTCCAAAATCCCCCCAAAAAATACCCCAAAAATGGAAAATCATCCAAAAATCACCCAAAATCATCAAAAATCCCCCCAAAATCAACCATAAACCCCCAAAAATGTCCAAAATCCCCCCAAAAAATACCCCAAAAATGGAAAATCATCCAAAAATCACCCAAAATCATCAAAAATCCCCCCAAAATCAACCATAAACCCCCAAAAATGTCCAAAATCCCCCCAAAAAATACCCCAAAAATGGAAAATCATCCAAAAATCACCCAAAATCATCAAAAATCACCCCAAAATCCCCCCAAATCTGCCCCAAAATATCCCAAGTTGACAAAATCATCTCAAAAGATCCCAAAATCATCAAAAATCACCCCAAAATCAACCAAAACCCCCCCCAAAAAATTGAAAATCATCCTAAAATCACCCCAAAATCACCCCAAAATCAACCAAAAATCACCCCGCCAAAATCAGCCCAAAATCTTCCCCGAATATCCCGAATCCGCCCGAATCCCCCAAAATGGCCCCGAGTGAACCCAAATCCCCCCAAAAATGCCAAAAATCGCCCCCAAACCCCACGAAATCACCCCAAAACCCCTTTGAAGCCCCCAGACCCATTTCAAAGCCCCCAGACCCCCCCCAAACCCCCCATAGCGACAGCCAGCCCACCTCAAAAGATCCCAAAATCAGCCCCAAATCAGCCCAAAATGCCAAAATCAGCCCAAAATCTTCCCCGAATATCCCGAATCCGCCCGAATCCCCCAAAATGGCCCCGAGTGAACCCAAATCCCCCCAAAAATGCCAAAAATCGCCCCCAAACCCCACGAAATCACCCCAAAACCCCTTTGAAGCCCCCAGACCCATTTCCAAGCCCCCAGACTCATTTCAAAGCCCCCAGACCCATTTCAAAACCCCCAGACCCATTTCAAAACCCCCAGACCCATTTCAAAACGCCCAGACTCATTTCCAAGCCCCCAGACCCATTTCA
>NW_024524922.1:0-1684 GCF_017590135.1 Pyrgilauda ruficollis
GGAAAAAAAGGACTGTGGTGGATCCCCTGGATAATAAGCATTTGCTGCCAGTAACTTGCTGCTTCTGAACTCCTTTGGCTTGGGACAGGAGTTCATTTCTGGTCTGGCTGGGAATTCAGGCAGGTCATTCCCACACATGAGTGCACTCTCTACACTTTTCAGGCATGTCTGTCATTGACATGAGCAGTGGGGGTATTTTCTATACTTTCTGTGAACAGCAAATAGAAAACCTCCTGTTCCTTTGGAAGTGGATTTGGGGAGCACATGGCAGCTTGGTGGGCTGGGGCAAGGGCAGGGTCCTGTGGCTGGGACATGGAGCTGGGGGTTTGAAAAGCTGGGCTCACGTCTCACAGTGGGATCAGGCAAAGCGTGGGTTGTAATATCTCTGTGAATCCACTCCTGTCTGAGGGTAAAAAAAACCCAACCAAATCACACAAATACTACATTGTGAGAGCTGCACTTCCACAAGGGCATGTGAAGATCCTCATTAGTGTTACAAGTGGTAATTAGTGCTGAAATTCACCACGCACCTGGAGTCGCAATTACCTACTAATGTTGCAAGTGACCTTTCTCTGCTTTTGAACAGCCTGTGCCATAAAGCCTAAACCAGAATATGCTAAGGCAGGCATCATTCACAATCTGTTCTTAATCCTAACTCAGGGCACAAGAATCTCTGCTAGAAATGGGTCTTCAAGTAATTGTGGCAGTTTGGCAAAAGAGGGGAGAGCGTGTCAAATCTCACATTACACAACCTACCATTCTACTTACTGAATCATCTACTACTTTAGTCACTTCTTGGAAGGGAAGCTGCTATTTTTCTTCACTGGGTGCTTAGTAGAGGCTCAAATACTCCCAAAATTATGGAAACATTTTTTCCTGTGTGACTCCTGGTATTTCGCAAGCAGCACCAGTTTGCTCATGAGATTTCTCTCATTAGGGGTGTTACCTTGGATAATAATGAATGTTTTGGGTTCCTTGGGTTGCAACTGGATGTTAGTGTAGTTCCAGGATCAAATTCCTCATTTATTTTTGTGTAGAAACAATGGAACCTGTTAAACTTCACTGGTCACAGTACGTGATTAGTACCTAGGGTAAGTACAATGTCTTGTGAAGAAAATTTGGTTTTATGATGTATTTGAAACTTGCAAGAGAGCAAAAGACTCTTCAAAATGGATAGTTGAAAACTTAAAGGAAATCATAATTCTACAGTGATTTATTCCCATCAGGGCACTGAGATATTTCATGTCTGACCTGTGCACTCTCTTTTTGTTTTACAGACAACAGGGTATCAACCACGACTGATATGTAAGGGTGGAACAGTGGTAAAACACTGATGGATTAGTGCTTCCCTTCCCCTTTGGAACCTTAGAGACTGGAATATTGCAGTAAAAGCACAGAAGGTAGTGTCTTGTGAGACAGTGTTGGGAGCTGGAAAGCCTTTCTAGGTCTGAAAGGTCAAAAGCTGGTGTTCAGAGGCAGGGCACCAGGGTAAGCATCATACAGACATTCTTAAGAAGCCTCCACAACTTCAAAGTCCAGACAACTGGGTGTTTGTGCCAGAGGGTCACTTCCTCTATGAATTGCTAAGATGCACTAAGAAAGTCTTTGGAGAAATCCATGGTACGGTGCCAGAAGTTTAATACTCATAGGGTCATCTTTGTTGTTTGGTTTGGGGTTGTTTTTT
>NW_024524923.1:0-185832 GCF_017590135.1 Pyrgilauda ruficollis
ATTAACAGAATGGCAGACAGTGAAGCGATGGACATTTCTGGGGTTTATACAATGCTGCTGCATTGGCGCCAGTTTTGTCGGTTTTCCATCAGTGGCATTTCTGTCTATAAGTACTCTGCCCAGTGACACTACGTTGCTTCTGTCACAGGGAGATGTTCTCCGGCTGCTCACTCCCCGAGACCGACGCAGTCTTAGAGGGGCTGCCCCCGGATCGGTGCGGAGACTCTCCACGGTGGCGGTGCGTACAGGGGCTCGCAGCCCCCTGCTGCTCTCGGCTGTGCCAGGGGCGGCACAGCAGCAGCACAGTATGAAGAACCAAGGTAAAGGAATAGGAAGTCATCACTTGTTGGAGTTCCAAGGAAGTTTATTTCCCCAGGGGAGTCAGGGACAGGTGACAATAATGGAGGGCAACAGAACTGCTTTTAAGGAAGGGAGGGAATAAGGGGAGGACACAACTTTTCACCAATAGGAAGGCACTGGGGCGGGGGTGCAGGGTAAGGGCTATCCAACAGAAGCCAACAAAGGGAAGGAGCAAACCTTATAATCCAATCTTGCTTCGAGGAAGGAATGAAGGACAGGGAACATTCCAGAGTAAAAAAGGGTGTTCTATCTTTGACAGACAAGGGTAATCTCAGGTTTTTCTCTCTGGCTGAGATGATCCCGAGGTGTGTTAAAAGTCTTTTTTCCCCAATCCAGCTGTTTGCCAGTTGCCAAGGAGCATAACCCTTCAAGGGGCAAAGAACTGAAGGGCTGGGCAACTTCAGGTGCTGAAACTGTGAGTAGTTGAAGTCATGCCATATTAAAACGACAGAGCAAATTAGTTGATATAGGACTTTCAGCTGGACACCTCTGACAATAGCAGCTTGTCAGCAGTGACACAGCGATCTTTCTAGCTGTATTCCAGAAAGAGAAAAGGGACACCTTCAATGGTTAAGATGTTTGGTGTGAGAAAACAGCAAGAAATATACCACAAAATACTTGAGCCAGATAAACTGTGTTTTTCTGGTGAGAATTTTGCAGTTGCTCTTTCTTAGATGATCCCGACTTTTCACAGAAAACAGTGGGGGTTTAATTTTTTTTTCTTTTTTTGTTTTGTTTTGCTTTGTTTTGTTTTGTTTTGTTTTGTTTTGTTGGCCTCCCTCTTTCCACCTGCAATTAACATTTTTGCCTTTCTTCTCTGACTTCTCTTTATTTATAAAATGTTGCATAAGTCATCTAATCTTGTCATAAACATTCTCATACTGTGGAAACAAGTATAAGGTACATCTAAAGAGATAAAACAAACCCACAAAAATAGAGGTTTTTTTACAGTCTTCTGTGAGAACATTAGGACACAATACATCTTTGAACTATGTTATGCTACACTGATTTAACTTTTAGTCTGCTCAAAAAAAACCTGGGGTGAACAGGGGAAAATCTCACTTCTGGTTTATGTCATAGATTCAGCCAGATGATCAACCATCATTAGTTTAATGAGATACCAGTGTAGTCTTTCACTCTCCCAGATCCCCAAGACTCTTTTGTATTACTGGATTTTGTACTACCAGAGTTTGTTACAGAAAGTTTGATTAAATTGCATGCACCCGGTCTTGGGGGAAAGAGTATTTTTTAGCCAATAGCATGTAGGCTTTTATCAAACTGAGATTGTCTTAACGGACTGGGCCCTTAAAACACAGTAATTCCTGCTAGTTCCAATTACATTTTTAGGCTCAACAAACTGAATGGTAAACCTGCACCAGTAGGAAAGGAAATTTAATTGGACTTTCTTCTTTTTAGAGAGAAGCTAATTAAAAAGTTTCACCAGAATCAGAGCAGGCTGTAAAACAAGAAGAGCATCACGAAAAGAGGCTAATCCTATCCTCTTAGTATTACTATTTGTGATTGGACTTGAATGAAATGTGTCAAATCTGTGTTCCCGGGTATCACATCAGTAATAGGTATTTCAGCTGCTGTACTTCTCTCCTACAGCTAAGAATAGAATCCAAATAATCATGAAACCCTGGTCACAATTCACCCTGTGATGCTGACAGGTGAAAAAGGAGTGGAAGGTGCACCTGTAAATTAACTTGAATGGCCTATCTAAATCAGTGATCACTGATTTCCTGAAGATTTAAACAGGTCAGTTGCCCACATCTTTCAGAGTTTTTGGTAATGTTTTTCTTGGGATTCTTTTAATCTTTCCCCATTAGTTCAGCCCCTGCTCTCAAACTTTGCTGACATTTGAAGTGTCTCGATAGCCTTGAAATGTGTTGTCTTTATTTATCACGTCATTATTCCCTTCAAAGGGCTGTTTGCCTCAAGTCTCACTTTTGCTGATTTTCTGCTAGTTCATTGTCAGGTGGCAGCAGGTGTTTTGCAATAGCAAGTACACAATCCTATAGCTTGCTTTTCTTTTTATTTGGTCTGTCTAGAAAATGGAATGACTGAACATCTCCGACAGGATTTTCTCCCCACAGTATGTTTCACTTGAAGGGCAGATGCAAATCATCTACCTAAACTGTTGGCACTGAAGAAACTAGTGGTTTGCTGCTGCATATGGGTATAACCTACAAAAGGAAGGCCTTGTTAAACCTCAGCTGAGGCCTGTTACTTTGGCTAAACAGAAAAGGACTATGGGAAAGTGACGCAGATGAATTAAGAGGTAGACAAACAAGTTCTATAACCATCATTTGTTCACACTGTGGCGTATGGTGGTTGGTTCAATTATGTGACTAATCTACCAGTATTTGGATGGAGAATTTGGTACCTTAAGTGAACCTCTTAGAAAGCATCTCATCACAGGTAATGTCTCAGGCTTTCTTGAAATACTCGCTCCTTTGGATCCTAACTCCATTCAGAGTGCATTTAGGATTTTTTTTCACAACATTTCATTCAACAATGACTCTTCTATTATAAAATGTGATGTGCGCTCAGTGTGCCAGGACAGAAAGCTTTCACTGACCCGTCCCTTTGCCTTTTCCTTGCAACCTTTTATTTTCAGAGCAAACACATATTCACTCCACAATCAAGAGACAGCTTTCTTTGCTTTACATCCTGCAAACTTCACACACACACACGAGAGCAATGCACTTTCTTTCTTTCTTATAAGTGAGCTGCACTCACCTAGCTCCCACCTTGACCACTACCACTTTTCTCTTGGCCTTGCCATGCATGAACATTTCCTCTTAAGACACCCATTGTGTTGCCTACCCCTCCCCTACATTGCCTTGCCTTCTCTACCCAACCTTGCATTTCCTTGTCATTCCTGACCATTTCTTTCCTTTCCTTTGCCTTCCTGACCCATGCATGTCCTTCCCTTGCCCTTTGTACCAATCCAGTGCCTTGCATTGACTTGCTCACCTATCCTTTTCCTTCCCATTTGTCCAGCTCCAATCTTTCATTTCCGCCTTCTTCTCCTTTGTGTTGCCTTGCAAAGCCACCACTTGTCTTGCCTTGTCCTTGAACCCCCTGCTCACCCGTCCCCCACCTGGAATTTAACACCTCTCTTTTTGTGGAATTTCTTCAACTTGCATTGCCCTGCCTGCTTCTCCTAGGATTCTCCAGGCTTTCACTGGCTTTTTTTTCTCAAGGCCTCAGTGTTTCACGACCATGTGAGAGGAAGCCCACAGGAGATCATGTGCAAGCACACCTATCCATCCTGGCAGCTTTGTTCTGACATCTATCCTTACATGTCTTGAATTTTGGACACAAAATTCATGTTTCACCCTTGGGTTTCAGGACCAGACAGGTTTTTTGCATACAAAGGAAAGCAGGCAACCCAAGTATCTTAGGTGCAGATTAGAATGGCTCATGCAAGATCAAGGCTGGACAGAGAGGTCTGTCCTGGCCGCTTTTGTGTACCAGCAATCTTTAAATGTACCTGCCACTTGTCTTGCTTTTGCAAGTCAACAGTTTCCTTGCCTTGCCCTGCTGATCCTCCATTGCTTTGCATTCCCTTGCGTGCCCATACCCCACATTTAACCTGCCTACAGTTTTCCTCCAGGGCTTTACCTTGCCTAGCCCTTCTTATGCCCAGCCTTGCCTCTAACTTCTGGGCCTTCTCTCACCTGCCACTCCATTTGCTTTCCCCTCACGGCCCCGTCTTGCCAACCTCTCCCTTGACTTGCCTACAATTGCCTACACTTGCTTTGGAAGTGCCTACCTTACTGCATGGAAGGCAAGGCAGAGAGCGGTAGGCAAGGCAAAGCAAAGCCGGGAAGTTATTTGTAGGGCCAGGCAAGGCAGACATAGGCAGGCAAGAAAAGCAAAGGTAGGCTAGGAAAACTAGGCATGGTATTGGAGGCAAGGCAAAGCCAAGTGACTTGGAGTGTCTTTCCTTGGGAAGTAAGAGATATGGTGGCAGTGTTGGTAGGACAGCTGATAAGGTACTGTGGGGAGGTATAGTCCAGCAAGACATTTCTGTCCTGGCCCCTGTTTCCAGGTATATTACATTTGATCTAACATATAAGCAACAAAACCCATACATAACTAAAGTACACCTCCAGCTATTCCTGGTGCTCCTTTCTGTACATTTAACAGGTTAGAGTTCCCATGCTAGTGCAGTTTACTCCTCTGAATGGAGGAATAAAGGCTGTTTTTTCCTGACATAAATGAGTCCTGCTGAAAGGCTGTCTATTAACTTTCTGTAGTAGTACTGCAAAGAGCCTTTCTAGGACACAAGAAAAGAGAAGTCATGACACTTTTTCGAGAAGATGGCAGTTTGTGTAACCACAAAAAATATATTCTCCCTATTAAAAATATAAATATTTTAAATACATGTGTACATACATATGTGCAAAGAATAGCCTCGTTCTGGTCGAAATGTCTCTATAAGAGGATAGACATATAAAGGCAGTGCCAAAAGGAGAATACGATGATGAAATATTTCCTAAAAGGAGGAGGAACAACAAATCCAACACAGCCGTGTGCACGTCATGGACCTGGCAGGGCTGATCCCTCGACAGGCCACCAGGGCGAGCTCTCGCCCAGCAAATCCAGCCCCAGCCCCGCAGCTCCAACACTGGTTCTTTCCTCCTCCCGTGCTGTCAGGCAGGGGAGGGCAAAAAAGAAAACACTCTTTTTAAAGCTTAATATCTTCTCGTCGAAACCTTTTATTCCTTCATGCCTCTGTTCTTGAGCAAAACGAGTGCCAGTGGGCAGAAATGGTGTTTGCCACAGAAATTTGTTGCTGCAGATGCAGATTTCTAGTGATACTGAAACTAACAGAGGTTTCAGTATTTGAAGACTCAAGGAGAGTTTCATAATGATCAAAACATGGTTGTTTTGTCTGTACGAAGATTCTTCTAGATACAAAAATTCATCTTAACTTATTTTGCCCTTAGTGGTAGGCTCCTTAAAATCCATTCTCTTCTGTGAATTCTTCTACTATAAAGATATAGAGCATTAAACATCAATGAACACCTTGCAAATTTCAAAAAATATTTGATGAGGGGGACACACCACAGATTACAGACTTTTGAACAGTGCCAGCTGCAGTGCAATTATCAGCCTCCAGAGAAATGGGATAAAGACAACCAAAAGCCAAATTATACCTGAAGAACAAACGCTTTCCTCCAAACTTCAAACATTAGTAGTTTAATCCTGCTTATATGTAGTTACTGTTAAAATTTTCTAGTATTTGGATAATGAGCTGGAAAAGCTAGCTACTGGCAGCATTTTTTTTTTTTGTTTCATATTCACACTGAGTCCCAGATGTTGCAGAACATCTTAAGTAAGTGGCTTTGTCTTCAATTTGTGCTGTACACACAGTATTTAGTCCCTGATCCAGACACTGCAGAGGGAGGGAATATAATCTCTCAATGTATTGTTTTAAAAGATACCACTTAAGTTTAAATAATAGAGAATGCAGATAAGCAGTTCTTCATATTTCCAAGGCATTATCATGTAAGAAAATAAGGCTCAATTTGGTGGTACAAACTTCAGACTGTCTTAATTATTCTCACATAAAATCACTCACATATCTTTTTCAAATGCAGTATGACCATAAATGGCTGATTAGCAGTGATATGAATTAAAACATTTTAATTATCCATGAACAAAAATGTAACTTGCATTAGTTGCAGATTTCAATTTAACTGTGTACTAAGAGAGGTGATATTCTGACATTGCAAACTCACTGTTTAGTTTTATGGCTTCCTTATGTTTGCACCTATGTACAATATCTTTGTCCTATGTAATTTACATCCCAGGTTCAGCTCACCACCACAAAACCCAGAATATTACCTTCTCCTAGCCACAAACTCCTGCTCTTTACTGTGTGTGGTTCAGCCTGCACCTGATATAAGCTGATTTAACTACCAAGTTTTTTGCTGGGCTAGAGAGTTAAATCAACTCAGGAAAAATCTGACAGAGCCAAAGCAGGGCAGTGAAAGCAGGACTGGCTCACTGTTACAGATGGAGCCCAGAAAGATTAGCTGGCTAATTTAGCTGGTTAAGACCCACAGTCAGGTCTTATGAACTCCTCTCAATTTATCTCCACAGCTATTTCTGTCAAGGTTATGCTTCTTGGTAGTTGCAACATCGAGTTGGAATCCCGTAGCTTGCTTCAGAGAGGTGACTTCCACGTGGACACAGGGATGACCTGATAAAGTGCTTTCAACGGACTGGAAAGAGGCTGGCTCTGCCGTTTGCATGGGAGGAGACACTGCCTGTATTCCATTCCTTTTATCACCACAGGACCCTGAATTTTTACTTAACAGAAAAGCACAGTGCTAAAATAGACTATTTCAATTGTTATGCACGCAATTATCAAAACATATCTAATTGCTTTATAGAACCTCTGTAATGCAGCTAAGTTGCTGAAGAACTATCACCACTTGACAGTTGCATCTCCCCTTTGGTATTAATTCCTGAAAGGTGATACTCAGACTTCTTCTGAATGGCAGCAGTAGTCAGTGCAACTAAGAGCTTAAAAGCTCTCTTAACTTTTTTAAGCAGAAATTAAGCTGAAGTTTTCTCCAATTTACAGCCTTCTTGTAGAGAGAATAAACTTTCTTTCTGAGAGCATAAGTGCTCAGCTGCCTGGTTCTTGCCTATCAGTTTTGTCCTGGGTAATCCAAATTGGCATTCATGAAAGCAAACAGTATAATCTACATCAAGCAATCAGTGCTGGTAAACTCATTACAACTCTTACTAGTCTAGCCTTTAAATTCAACAGACAACCACAGATTTATCTGGTTTTGTATTTCGTTCAAAAGCAACATTCTACACTGTATAATCATAAGGGCAAAGTAACCAATAAAATTTGAATTCCACAAAACTTAATCTAAAATCTGTGTTGGTTTAGCACAGTCAGTAACAGAATTGGTTTGCATTCTTACTACTCCAGCTATCAACATTCAAAATTATTGTCACAAAGCACTATATTTTCCTGCTGCCAGCAAAATGACTGCTAAAACAGAAATGCCAGAAAAATCTTCTAATGCAAGAATTCTACAAGACAGAGATACTTACTCTGTTTATCTCTGTGCCCTTCAAATGCCTATTCACAGTCATAAAGCAACATATCTCTCTCTGGGAATCATAGAGGCACAATTAGGAAATCAAATCCTGAACTGCTTGTAGGTGAGTCTTAGAAAAAATAAACTTTCTGTGCTTAGACTCCTGAATAATGAAATTGTATTTTCAAACAAGACTACTCCTCAGAAAATAATTCTTCAACTTCACAAAAATCTTCACAAAAACCTGACAGATTTTTTTTTTTTTACTTACAACCCTGATACTGACCTCTCATATTTATTTTTCAGTCATTCTCACATACATGTTGAAAGAGTAACTGTCCTTTTTATTTCACATATAATTTGTGATCTAAGTGAGGAACACCTATTAAAACTTCAAATCATACAGAAAAGCTTCACAAGTCTTTTAAAGAGGTTGCTATTCAATTTTGCTTTCTTTGCTTTCTTTCAATACCAGCTGGTGTTGGCTGGGCTAGAGTTAATTTTTCTTCACAGTAGCTGACACAGGGCTCTGTTTCGGATTTGGGAAGGAAACAGTGTTGATAACTCAGGGATGTTTTGGTTATTGCTGAGCAGTGCTTGCACAGAGTCAAGGCCTTTTCTGTCCCTCACACCACCCCAGCATCAAGGAGGTTGGAGGTGCACAAGAAGGTGGGAGGGGACACAGCCAGAACAGCTGAGCCCAGCTGACCCAAGGAACATTCCGTGCCATAGGGTGCCATGCTCTGTGCATAGAGCTGGGGGAAGGAGGAGGAAGGGCAGGATGTTGGGAGTGATGGTGTTTGTCTTCCCAAGTCACTGCGGTGTGTGCTGGGGCCCCGCTGTCCTGGGCATGGCTGAACGCCCGCCTGCCCATGGGGAATGGTGAATTAATTCCCTGTTTTGCTTTGCTTGCATGCATGGCTTTTGCTTACCCATTAAACTGTCTTTATCTCAGCCCATGAGTTTTCCCACTTTTACTCTTCTGATTCTCTCCCCCAGCCCAAGGGGAGGAGTGAGGAAGCAGCTGCACAGGACTTTGTTGCCAGGTGGGGTTAAAGCACGACACTTCATTAAGAACCCAAAGATAGCCATTCTTCACTCCAATTCTTTACTACAAAGGCTCCTTCAGTTCCATAAACAGTAGTTATCAGGAGGACAGAACGGTACAACACTGAGTTTTAAAGTTTTAAAAAATCTATCTGGTCCATTGTATAACTAAAGATTATAAACATATTTTTGCCAAGACTTTCAGCTAGTGATAGACTAAGCTCTGTGTTTGTGAAATTGTAAACACAGTGAGGGCTTCTATTTTTTGCGTTGGACATTGCCAATCAATCTCTCAAATACATTTCAATACAATCTCTCCAAGTACAAAGTTCATTAAATCATTGCTTGCAAGTTTGGGGTTTTTTGGTATTTGGTGGGGTTTTTTTCCCCAGTCTAGAGTTAAACCTGTAACACGAAGCTGGTGACTGGCACATGCAAGCCTGGGCAGACTTTTTCAGGATGGTGAGGGGGATTGTAAGTTATTTCAAGTTGCTTATTAACATAAGCTGCTAACAGCGGGGCACTGCAGAAGTTGCACAGGCTTCATTTCATATCCCAAGCTGCAACCCCTGCCAGGGACACTGGAAATGCACGGGAAAGGTCTCCTCTCTGAAGCAGCAGGGCTCCCCTTCAGTGTGCCACAGACCGCAGCTGCCCTCACACTGACGCTGCCCGGCACTGCCGTACCCCTCACAGCAGCCAGCTGCTGGAGCCGCCACTCCCCGGGAGAAGGGAGGGCCGCGCCTGGATAAACAAGGGCCCCAGGGCAGGCTAAGGAGCGCCAACGAGCTCCCGGGAGAATGGTCGTCCCGATGGGCGCTGGAAACCAGGAGAAGACGGAGACCTGCCAACCACCCGGCTTGATTTTTCCTCCAGCAGCACCGAGAGTCCCCAGAGAGGCTCGGCAGAGGCCAGCCGGTTTCTCTCAGGGCGGTGTGAGGCAGCAGACGCCAAGGCCAGGGGCACAGGGACAACAGCGGGGCCGTGAGGACCCAGCCACGGCAGGAGGCGCCAGGGAGCACCGACAGCGCGAACTGCAGCTCCCGGCATGCAACGCGCAGAAGGGCGCATGCGGCCCCTCGCGTTCCCGCCCCTACCCGGCGGGGCGGACGGCGGGACTCGACAGCGCCGCCCTGCCCCTGCCGGCGGCTACGGCGGCCCAGGCCTCGCTCTGCTCCCGCCGCTCGGCCCGGCTGGTTATGGCTCTAATCATGACTCTTAGCTCTTCTCGGCACTCGGGAGTGCCGCCACGACCGGAAGTGCCCGTTGCCATAGCACCTCGTCTCCCCTATGAGCATTCCGGGTGTCCCCGGAAGCGGTCGGAGCCGGTGTTTCGCGCGAAGACGATCTCCGTCGCTCCCGCGGCCGCGCCCCACGTGGTGCCGCCGTTAAACACCGTGCACCATTCATTGCAGCGCCGCGCGGGGCCGCGCTGGCCAAGCCCCCCCGCGCACGCCATTGGCCGAGCGTCGCTCCGCCCGCCAATGAGCGCCGGCCACGCTCCGACCGCAGGAAACCGCACATGGAAAGTCACGATTGGCAGCGACGGCTGAAGGCCCCGCCTTTCAAAGCTCTCCATTGGCTGCGTGTTTGGCGTGGTGCGCTGCTATTGGGCCGAGTGGCGCGGTCCCCCCCACCCTGGGGTTGATAAGCCGGAGGGGGAGGGCCGCGGCCGCTCCAGCGGGATCGGCGGCGGTGTGGGACGGGCTCGGGAGCGCGGGGCGGCGGCGCCGGGGGCTCTTCTCTTGTGACTGCGGCCGCCATGAAGTCAGTCTGGGGGCTCGCTCTGGCGTGTATGCTGCTCCTGGCCGGTAAGCGCCTGCGGGTTTCTAGAAGGTTCTGGCGGAGGGGTGTCCGGGTCCCGGCCAGCAGGCCCCCCCCACCCTCACCCGCCTTCCCCCACTGTTTGCTGGGGTGAGGGGGACGGAGGCCGCCGAGGGGAGATGGGGCCTCCGGCGGGACCCCTCAGTCTGGCCCGCGGGGAGAGGAAGAGGTGTTCGGGCCTTCGTCTGCCCTGCCAGGGCCTGGCCCTCTCCGGGGATGGGGCGGCGGGGGGAGGGGGCCGAGCGGCTCATGCGCCGTCACGGGCGGGGGCGGAGGGTGGGAGGGGGCCTCCGCCCGCCCGTCTCCCGTGTCTCCGGTTGAGCTGAACTCCCCTAGGGAGGGGGACTCGAGGGGCAGCGCTGAGCCTGGAGGCGTAGGGAGGGGTAAGCGAAGAAGTTGGGCAGTGCATAGTGTGGAGATCGGGCTCAGAACGCTGCTTTCCTTGTTTTTCCAGTGTCGGTCAGAGCCGATGAGGTGGATGTAGATGGGACCGTGGAAGATGACTTGGGCAAAAGCAGAGAAGGGTCTCGAACGGATGATGAAGTTGTTCAGAGGTTGGTACCTGGGGCGTTCTGCTTTTGGAAGGGTCAATTTGAGCACCAGTAATGCCTCAGAAGTAAGAGATGAACGCTGTTCAAAAAAGAGCTCCAGTCAGCTGGGAGAAATAAAACATTCCTGTTAAGACTGTTTTCTCAACGAGCTTGACAACTTAGGGAAGTTCAACTTTTTCTCGAATATCGATAACTGTTAATTTGGGTTTACTTGTGCATGTCATAAATCCTGTCAGTTTATTCCCTGTGGATGAAATAGCTCTATGCCCATGAAATGCCTCACCCCTATGAGGTGCACCACATGCTGAGGAGTGCAGTAGCTTTAAGACTATCACTACTATTCCCTGAATTCTTTATTTAAAAAGTCTCACTTGCAAGTATGAATTTTCACTCAAGTTTTTGGATTATGGTAATGTGGTTGAGGATTGCCACTCTTGCACTTGACTCATGTGATCATGTAATTTTGTGCTGCATCGGTGATTAAGTGTTATTGCTGCTGCTTTGTGATAAAATTAAATTAGTTTTGCTGTTGGTGGATGAGACTCCTTGATAGGTTTTTCACTGTCTTAACAGAGAGGAAGAAGCTATCCAACTAGACGGCCTAAATGCATCCCAGATCAAAGAAATTAGAGAAAAATCTGAGAAGTTTGCATTTCAAGCAGAAGTGAACAGAATGATGAAGCTAATTATCAATTCTTTATATAAAAACAAAGAGGTTAGTGCCTTCATCTTCATATCATGTTAGAACTTTGAGAGGTGTGTGTCTGTTTCTCCTCTTGTTATTCCTGACTACTGGTTTCTATTTCAGATTTTCCTGCGGGAACTTATTTCAAATGCATCAGATGCTTTAGATAAGATACGGTTGATATCATTAACTGATGAAAATGCTCTTGCTGGCAATGAGGAACTTACAGTCAAAATCAAGGTAAGAAGGATTAGATGCAAACATAACTTATAAAGAAGTGATGGAGGAATATAAAAATACACTGCATCATTAAATTTCTCTTTTTGTCTTAATACTGATGCAAATACAAACTAGGACCCTTGCAACAAAGACTCGTCCTCTTCTAACAGTAAAGATATGTTTCTGGTTTTATAAAGAGCAGCTGAAGTATTGGATTACTTTGAAGGAAGGTGTTCCTCATTTCTGTAGTTACTGCAGATTCAGTTTATTGTAGCTAGGCATGTTTGATTAGCTACTATGTACCACTTATTTGTGGCATGTATTAAGATTGACAGTGAAGTCAAACTGCATTTTTGTCTTTATTTTTTTTCAGTGTGATAAAGAGAAGAACATGCTTCATGTTACAGACACGGGTATTGGCATGACAAAGGAGGAGTTAGTTAAAAACCTGGGTACCATTGCAAAGTCTGGTACAAGTGAATTCTTAAACAAGATGACTGAAATGCAGGATGATAGCCAGTCAACATCTGAGTTAATTGGCCAGTTTGGTGTTGGCTTTTATTCTGCTTTCTTAGTAGCAGACAGAGTTATTGTCACATCAAAACACAACAATGATACTCAGCATATCTGGGAGTCAGATTCAAATGAATTCTCTGTGATCAATGACCCAAGAGGAAACACCTTAGGACGTGGCACAACCATAACGTAAGTATTAAGTTTCTTCAGTCTTAAAAAGGTTGTGTGGGTACACTTTGCTTACTGGAATATGTGAGTGACTTTAGCTTTGTGACTGATTTACTTCTTCTAATACAGTTTTATTCAGTTTAATAGAAATATGCAAAATACAAACTGCATCCAGAAAGAAATGCAGTTCATGTTCTGTTAGATGAACTAACAAAACTATGAATGTCTTGAGAACTGTCAGCAAGTAATTCCAGACAGTTCAGCTGCCTTCAGGCTCATTCAGTCACTCAAAACAATTCTGGCCTTCCAAGACTTATACAGGGGTTGTAGAGCTTTGCTTGGAATCTGGCTGCTGTTTATATATCAGTGAGGCTGGTCTGATGTAAATTTCAAACTGGAGGTAATTTGCTAGTCCTAGTCTCATTGCTTTCGTGAGCAGGTAAATTTATTTGGTCTGGATTTAGAGGATGTTTTTCTGGAGGAGACACTTGGTGTAAAAAAGTTGATTTTGGTGCTCTAGTTTGAAGTAAAGCCTATGAGGGTGCATTAAGACCCTGATAAGTATCAATATGATGTTTTCATTCAAACTTTTGAATATTGTGTTCTGCCTCAGTCAGTGAAAACAACTGCTGGTTGAGTAAGAATTGTATTTTTTAAGAGATACTTATAAAAAAAGCTCACTTGCATAAATCTGAATTGCTACAGCTGCAGCAAAAATCACAGGTTGTTCTGAGTTGGGACCCACAAGGATCATCAAGTCCAACTCTTAAGTGAATGATCCCATCCATATGTGGATCAATCCTCACTCTTGGTTATTAGCACCATGCTCTGGCTCAGTTAGTCAATCTCAGAGGTGTAAGAAATGTATATTCTGCTATAAAACTGTGAAATACTTGTCTAGCACTTCAAAAGGTTTGGTTTTGTGGTTTTTGTTTTTGTTTTTCTTTAGCCTTGTCTTGAAGGAGGAAGCATCTGATTACCTTGAGCTGGACACTGTTAAAAATCTAGTGAAGAAATACTCCCAGTTCATAAACTTCCCCATATATGTGTGGAGCAGCAAGGTAAGTGTATTTAACTGAGCATTTTTCAGTATAAGGTTTGGTTAAGATCTTCATGGCCAGATCTTTCATGAAGGCTGAGGGCCTGCCATAGAGCTGTTTCTTGTCCAGTTTCTAAAACACTTCTGTTCCTGATTCTTTTGGCTACTAATTTACTAGGTTGTTTTTTTTGTTTTTGTTTTTTTTTTTTTTTTAATGCTGGTCTATTGCTAAAATCACAAACTTTAAAGGAACTTGGATTTGACTCAAAGAACTTTACTAAAGAAAAAACACTGCTAATTACTAATAAGGATCTTTGTTCCACTGGGTTTGGTAGATGGAAGCTTTGTTAAGTTTTCAAGCAGAGCCATAGCTAGTTACCCTTCTAAAAGAAACGGGGCAGTATCTTAGATTTTAGACCTGTGCTGATGTTTTCTTGGTGTAGCACCAACTTGAAATCCACCAAGTCTCTGATAAGCATTATGTGTAAAGCACTGAGAAACTTAAATTTGAGTGTGGTGATCTCCCAGTGTATTGAAGGAAAGTAAGTATTAATGAAAAACCAACTGAAAAATACTACCTGTAGAAAAGTTTGCTACAGGCAAACAGCAGAAATCAGGCTACTGCTGTGAAAGATTATATTGTTTGAGAGAATACTACAACATGCCTGGTAGGAAGTCAAGGTGTTCAAATCCCCACCTGTGGTTCTCTTTTTAGACAGAGACTGTTGAAGAACCCATTGAAGAGGAGGAAGCAAAGGAGAAGGAAGAAGAAACGGATGATGAAGCTGCAGTTGAAGAAGAGGAGGAAGAAAAGAAACCAAAAACTAAGAAGGTAAGCTTTGTTAACCTTGGGGTCCTGTAACTCATGTCAGATAGCAATTTTCCTAGGTAGTCTTGCAGAGGTGCATTTCAGTATTGTGTGCTTTCAAGGAGCAAATCCTTTTAAAGTGAAATGGTAGGAGAGAAGGTTTTAAATGAAACCAGCTAGGTGGAAGTCAGGCAGATGATTGGCAGTAGCCTTGTGAAGCTGTGGTCACAGCTAATTATAAGTACTTGCATGAACCGCTTGAAATGGTAGCGGAATTCTGTAATCTGACACTGTTGACAAGTTTAAATTTAACATACTCTGCTGGGAAGATTTTTTCCAGAGTGGCATTAGAACATAAATGCTGGTGCTTAGTGAATGTGTTAAATGAACATGGAACACACTACACTGTAGACTGAAGTTTTGTTCCTGTTTGTTAACACTAGTGTGTATACTTAAAATGAGAATGTCCAGGTCATTGCATAAGTCTGTAAATGAGAGCATGTTTGGGATTTTTACATGCTATTTTTTGTTTTGGCTGCAGTGGAGTGCCTTTAATTGGCCTGACCTGAAGTAAAGAATGAGTCTTTTTAATACTATTGTGTTTATTTACCTAGGTTGAAAAGACTGTCTGGGATTGGGAGCTCATGAATGACATAAAACCAATCTGGCAGAGACCATCTAAAGAAGTTGAAGAAGATGAATACAAAGCTTTTTACAAAACCTTTTCCAAGGTAAGCTCTGGGCCTCAATTCCAAAGCAAGAGGCTTGCTATAGTATCTCTTGCTATGTAAATAAAACTAAGTGCTTATAAGATGGGCTATTTCGGAAGAATTAATTAGTTGTTGTCAGTAGATGGAACTGCAGAGAGCTTGGAAGGTATAACATCTCAGTAAGGAATTAATCTCTTTTCCAGAGAGAAGCTACTGCCATCCAAGTGTTGATTAGTCTAGATTTGGAAAGTATTATGTTGCAGCTCATGTGGAGCTTACTGATGTGTTTAAATGTTACAGGGAAATTTTATTTAGTCTGAGGGTTGTAGTGTTTGTTGCATATGGTGGAAGAAAGAGGGAGACAGTTTCCTAGAAGTGTTGTCTTTGTATCATACAGTGTAATGTGTTACTTGAAAGTATCTTAACTGTGGTGTGATGATAACTATTGGTTATTGTCCTGTTGTTAACGTTTTAGTGACTGGCTTGTTAAAATCCAGCAAAACTTAGGAGGTTTTCAGGAAGGTTACCTAGGAAAGTTATTTTTACATGAGTAACTCTGCTCTTGGAACTTAAACTTCTTTTTCTCCATGATAGACTCTAGCAAAGCATGGCTATGTGGATTAGTTGTAAAATAATTGCACTTATTTGCCAAACTCGCTGTTATTATTGGAAACATATTAACTCATTGGTATTTTCCCCATGTCAGTTGAAAGTGTTCTCTCTTCACAGGAACATGATGACCCGATGGCATACATCCACTTCACTGCTGAAGGAGAAGTAACTTTCAAATCCATCTTGTTTGTTCCTAATTCTGCTCCACGTGGACTGTTTGATGAATATGGATCCAAAAAAAGTGATTTCATTAAGGTAGGACAGAAAAGTGTGTGGGTATGGTTTTGTGGAAGAGAAAAAAAGCCTAAAGTAACTTGGGTGCTCTCTGCTCTTGTAATTTAGCTGTACGTTCGAAGAGTGTTCATCACTGATGACTTCCATGACATGATGCCCAAGTATCTTAACTTCGTTAAGGGTGTTGTAAGTATTATAAATATTACTTTAATTTATTTTTGAGCTTCAAATACTGCCAGATATACTTAGAATTTTGTTTCTCAATTAGGTGGATTCTGATGATCTTCCTTTGAATGTGTCCCGTGAAACACTTCAGCAGCATAAATTGTTAAAGGTAAGCTAATTGGTTTTAAATTCCTTCATTGTAAGCACATAACAGCAGCAAGGTTTAGGAGACTTAATAGCTTGATGAATTTTGTTGCATGGCTCTGAAATTAATGTAAAGGAAACGCAGTTATTGCTGTTTACAATTACTTCAGATCAGGGATACAAAGTGGAATTTGTATTGAAGGTGAGTTTGCATTGAGGGCTATTCAAAATACTTATTGTTCTAACTCAGTATTGCTGCCTTTTTTTTAGGTGATCAGAAAGAAACTTGTTCGCAAAACTCTTGATATGATCAAGAAAATTGCAGAGGAAAAATACAATGACACATTCTGGAAAGAGTTTGGTACTAATGTGAAGCTTGGTGTTATTGAGGATCACTCCAATCGTACCCGGCTCGCTAAACTTCTGCGCTTCCAGTCTTCACATCATGAAAGTAACCTCACAAGCCTTGATCAGTATGTGGAAAGAATGAAAGAGAAGCAAGACAAAATCTATTTCATGGCTGGTGCCAGCAGAAAGGAGGTGTGTAAGAGTGAAAGAAAGAGGGAAGGAGTACAGTATATTATAGCTTCTAGTTTTAGTACCATAGATGTTGTGAATTGTGTATTTACTGTAAGTGTGGAGACTCCATGCTTGTTACTACTGCAGTTCAGTTTTTCTGGTACCAGTATTTGCCAGATAGTTGTACAGATTTTTGTAACTGCTGCTACAAATGCAATTAAACTGACATCTTAAATGTTTTCATCCTAGGCTGAGTCCTCACCATTTGTTGAGCGTCTGCTGAAAAAGGGCTATGAAGTGATCTATCTGACTGAACCTGTAGATGAATACTGTATTCAGGCTTTGCCAGAGTTCGATGGCAAGAGGTTTCAGAATGTGGCAAAAGAAGGAGTTAAGTTTGAAGAAAGTGAAAAGTCTAAAGAGAGTCGGGAAGCCTTGGAAAAGGAATTTGAGCCCCTCTTAAACTGGATGAAAGACAAAGCTCTCAAAGACAAGGTAAAATATTGTGTTGTATGTAGTGATTATTTTTATTTGTCATACTTGATACAACATAACCTTGCAGATTATTTGAGCACAGACTTGACAGTAGCTTCTCTGTCTTTATGGGTGAACCTTTACAGATAACATCTTTATTCAGGAAGATAATGAATTACAACATCACCTTAGACATTTGTCAGAGATTCTTGAATTGACAGGGAAATGCAGAGTCACTTACTTTAGTAAGTATAAGCTATTAGCTCTGTGAACTAACATTAGGGTGTTTTGGGTTTGGTTTTTATTCCCCTACAGATCGAGAAAGCTGTGCTATCTCAACGTTTAACCCAATCTCCATGTGCTCTTGTGGCTAGTCAGTATGGATGGTCTGGTAACATGGAAAGAATCATGAAGGCTCAAGCTTACCAGACTGGGAAGGATATATCTACAAAGTAAGCTTCCAGTTCTGTAGCAGCAGACATTAAATTGCTTGGTGTGCCCATAACAAAGGCTTCCGCCTGGTTCAGATGATCATGGGTGTTTTTAAGGTCATTTTACAACCAAGTTAGTCTCCATTATAGCCTTAAATTGTTATTTTCAAGCCCAGGATGTAAAAGTGCCTGGTGAGCAAGACTCATCAGTGGCATCTGGTATCTGCCATTTGTTGGCAAAAGAAGATTAACTTAGTAACTTGAATGCTTTTTATAGTTGCACCAGTATTAAAGGAGGGGGGGATTTCACTTGTTACTGTGACTGTAACCAGTGCAAGTAGATTTAAAGATATCATTGGGGCCTGTACTTTGAAACTTAGTACTTAGTACTGTAATTTCTCTTCTCAGTTATTATGCCAGCCAAAAGAAGACATTTGAAATTAACCCCAGGCATCCACTGATCAAGGACATGCTGAGGAGAGTCAAGGTAAATAAATAACAGTAATGGAAGTTTGACTGACTTGGCTGCATACAACCTGCTTTAACAGGTCTCTCTTGATTTTTCTGGTGCTCTTCCATGTTAGGAAAATGAAGATGACAAAACTGTTTCAGATCTTGCAGTGGTATTGTTTGAAACTGCGACTCTGAGATCAGGATATATGTTGCCAGACACTAAGGAATATGGAGACAGAATAGAAAGGATGCTTCGTTTGAGTTTGAACATTGACCTGGATGCCAAGGTTAGTTTGTCTTCCACTTGGAGTGATAATTGACCTACTGTTGCTCCCTCTTAAAGTGCAGCTGCTTCATTCACTTCCATAAAATAAAATGTATCCAGCTTCCTGCAGTTAAGTGGGCCACCCACTTAACCCACTTCACCCATGGGTCTGTACTTAAAACTCATGTTCTCCCTTCCTTGCACTTCTTTGTAGCTGTTTGAGATTCTGCTATTTCATTATGCTTCTTAAGCATATTCCTGTCCTTAATTAAGTGCTGGCTCTACAGGAGTAAACTGGGCACACAGGCCGTTGGCTCCTGTCTCTCTAATGGAGAAATTCCTAAGTGGGTACAAGTAATACATGTTCTCATAACGCTGTGCAGGAACTTCTGTTGGCTGTTTTGCTCGAGTGGAGCAATGCTAAACTGATTTTACTTTTTCCTTCAGGTAGCTGCTGGCAAATGTTAGGAAATAATAGTGAATACTTCAATAGCCTGTATTTAGCTAGTGCACAACTAGTTAAACAACCTAAGCAAGTAAAGTAAATTGCTTGTGACCTTTGTGTACAGGTGGATGAGGAACCTGAAGAGCCTGAAGACACAGCTGAGGAGGCAGAGCAGGATGAAGAGGAAATGGATGCTGATGCTGAGGACAGTGAAACACAGAAGGTAGGGTCTCAAGTTTGATGCTTTCTTGCCAATATTTATGTGCAACGTCATCTCTGGGTGCTACCTGGCAATAAAGTTCACTTTGCCTTTCATGACACTAGATTTTATTGTCAGGTGTTCCAGGCTTTTCTTGGAGGGGGAAAAAAAACTGCATTACAAATTTATTATTAAACTATATTGTGAAAAGATGACACTGAGGTATGTTCAAAGCTGGAGCTGAGTTAAGCTTTAGAGATTGTAACAGTGCCTGTGGCAAGAAAATGGCAACAAATCCTTTAGTGAAGACAATTATCCATGGTATTTCCACAGTTTGTGGGCAAAAACATGAACAATTGTTTGTAATTGTGTAATTTTAAATGCTTACAATACAGGCTTGGAACAACACTGCAGGCAACACCATTGCTTCTGAACAGTTCACCTGTCATGTGAAGTCAGCCTTCACTTAGCTCATGTCTGCAGTTTTAACTATGTCTTGATGATATGCTGAACTCTTCTAATACCATAGCTTCTTGATAATACTAACTTGTAAAGTTGCTATGAGGTCCCAGCTGGGCCTGCTTTCTTGGATTGCTTTTGGAAGAGACCTGCAAGATGATATCCTGTGACTAGTGCAAATATATAGCTTATAGCAATGTAATTTCCTACTGTTAAATGTCAGATTAGGTAAAAATAAATTTGAGAAACAGTATTTATTGTACTATACCTACTTAATTTTGATGCCACTGCTGTTATGGTTGCACAGCAGTATAATATAATGACAGTAATATAAATTTCTGTCCTTCTGGGTCAGTTCTTAAAACCTTCTTCCACTTTCCAAAAGTAATATTCTGATTCTCTTTTTTGTCTTGGCAGGAATCCACAGATGTGAAAGATGAACTGTAAACTGCACTCAACTACTGTCTTGCATTGGGGGGTTAAGAGGGAATGTGAATTAGATTGTTTTGGTTTTTTCCACTGTAAAATGTTGACGGATGGTATGGGGTTTTAAGGGTAAAGGAGTTGGTTTTTTTTTTTAAGTTCACTTTTCTAAAAACATTCCTCATGAATGTAAATTTGTATTATTTAACTGACTTGGTGTAAAATCTTGTCATGTACAAAATAAAATGTTCCCAAACACCACCAAATCTAAATTTATACATAGCAAGCTCATCTTGTGGGCTGGCAGAAAGAAACAAAGGTATGGTCCTGCGTGTTCGGGTCCTCTGTGCAAACAGGCTGTTTGTTGGCAATCCTTGGACCTTCCTCTGCTGACACAGCCACACCTACTTGTAGCATCTGCCTGTGGCTGGGATTTACATTTACAAACCTGCTGTGCTGCTTAGCCTGGTAGCTGAGAGCTGTACTGAACTTGCTAATTAAAATAAGACTTGGAGTTAGTTATCTCCTGGCAAGCCTGACAAAGAGGAGATGGGGCATTTAAAAATGGCATTGGAAATGAAGCTGACAGCTTGTGCTGGACCCTGTGACTTGACTCCTTAGGACAGGCAGCAGAAGCTTTAGAGATGAGAGGGAGAAAAACATTTCCTTTCACTAACTATGTGGACAGCCAGCACCAGAACTGTCTTACTACCTATGAGCTGGTACCATCCTCCAAGGCACTTGGAAACACTGCCTTTGACTTTTGTAGCTACAGCAGTTCTGTTTTCTACAAGCTTTTTTAAAGGTGGAAGTTCTTTTCACATATTCTTGATGCTGTTACTCCTAAATGTTTTCATTCTTGTTCTTGGTCTCTTATGGCAAAGCACTGTAGTTACTTAATGTTACTGAAGCTAAACCTGGTTAGTTTTAGACATGTTGAGCTTCCATTCATTATGTTAGCTTTATGTAGTGGTTGGATGAAGCACTACATTTTCTCACTAGTGCCTCTACTTGAAAACATCTTCACAGACTCGGCAGAAAGCGTTTACAGTAAGGATTTGGGGGGTTTTATTTTCTTTTTGCCTTAGGAGTGGTGCTTCTGCACAATGATTCTACTTAAGAACCAGTCTTTTCTGTTTTGTTAACAGAACTTCTGTGAAGTTACAAGTTTCTGCAGTCTGAAGCAAAATAAGGTGAGGGCACTAAACACTGACCTGAAGCACTTGCTTTCCATTTACTAGGTTTCTATATTGCCCAAAATGTGCCATACATGAGTGTGGCTGTTGTGTTAGGATTTTAGGGTTGGATTGAAGTCTGAGATGTCAAGGAAAGAAAGCCTAGTTTGGGGGGTTCTTGAGGGAGTCTGGGGCGGCTCTGGTTTCTGCTCACTGCAGTGGTATCTTAGAGAAGAGCCTTTTGTTACTGGCCTAGGCTGAGTGGTCTAACAGAAGTCTCAGCAGCTAGCACTGTCAGCTTTAGCAGCAGCCTTTGGTACTAAGTTACTAAACAGGGCAGAAAGGTCATATCCCCTTACTTTGTGCTCTGTAGCAATCAACCTCCTAATGATCACTTATTTTCAGTGATACACTCAGAAATGTATCATTACTACCCACACCTCTCTATTTGACCTCTGAGTAACAAAGGTTGCTCCCACCTCCTGTATTCGGAAGTTTAATTTGTTTGCCTAACAAGGGGAAGGGTGGCCTCCTCCAGTATTCTTAGTCTGTAAGTTACTTGTAGATTTAAGCAAACCTAGTTCTGTTGTATAGCTGAAGGCTTCATTGCTTTGGTTGGTTTGAGGGTGACAAAACTGATTAAATTTCAGAAATAATAAAGAGCATACTTGAGTTATGCTTTCTGCCTCTTCATATACTTCAGCTGAGAGTATCATGTGCAACATAGCTGTGGTCCAGCGGCTTTCTCTACACCCTGCTGTGACAAGTGTTTGCTATTAATAAGCACAAAATGCACTTGTAAGTTTCCCTTTTTTTTTTTTTTTTTTTTTTGTCAGCTCCGAAGCAAAATGGTGGCAGTAGTGGAAGTGTCTCTCAGTCAGCACTGTTTCTTTCAGTGCTGCAGTTATGCTGATTCTGGTGCTGTCACCTCTGCTGTTAGAACTTGGTGCATTGTCAGCTTTGCTATTCCTAGATGGGCACTGCTGAGGACATTTCCCTCAGTGCTAGAAAGGCAGAGCTCCCTGTTGCTCAGTTTCTAGTAGCAGCAAGATACACTTAGAAGTCTAAGCCTAATTAGTAGAAGCTTCCCTCTGCAGCCTTTAGATCTGAAAAAACTTCAGAAAATAAGAGAGAAATGCATCTTACATGTCAGAAATCAACAACATAAGAGGTGATAATCTGACAAAGTGTGAGTAACAGTGCAAGGGCTGGTGAATGCTGGCTTGTTAAAGGGATCATCAAAACCTGCTGTTCATGCCCCAGTTAGAACAGAAACAAAATACTGCTGAACTGTCCCATTTTCTCTTCAATAAACTTTATCTTCTGCTGAAGTAGAAGGTTGCCTATCTCAGCTTTGTTTAGGTGCAGTAAAGGAAAAAGTCTTTTCACCAAAAGTCGATCTATTAAGATTTTTTCATTGATAGATTTTGTTTGGACTTAACATCTGTGTTTTACCAGAGCCTCTCTCTCACTGCCTGCTGTCATTAATAAAGATGCCTGAGAGAAAGGATGTGATCTAGTTACATAAAAAGTGCACACATGGGCACACAAGAGCAGGAGAGGAGTTCATCCCACCAACAGCTGTAAAACTTGGTGAGAGCAGACACACACACATGCATAAGAATCATAATAAACCTTTCTTCCTAGGAAAACCACTCCAGCTTACGTAGGCATAAATGAAATAGCTTCATAGCCAGAACTGATGTAAATGTAGCACTTTCTGTGATCATTTCTGGATCCTTCTGCTTTTACAAGACTTCCAAGTACTTTGGCAGTAGGAATTAGGGAGCTTTTTGTTTCCTTACGAGGTAATGTGTCAGACTGTGTTTTTACAAGTTAAACTTAAGTGTCAACTGAGGATGAAGCCTGTGCTTTGTCCTGGCACTTTTTTCAAGTAAAACAATCCCAACCTTCCCAAGCTCTGCACTGTACCATTCAAAACTGGGTTGTTGAACCAGCTTCACAGGATGGTGACTGAATCTTCAAGTTCCTGGTGCGAGAGTGTTGTGGTGATTCCATTTCCAGACTGAAAGGTAAACCTGCACTTTCTGTTTCAGAGTTTTGTGTATTTGCAGCTATCAAAAGCTGCCATAGACAGATGAAGATGCCCAAATGGAGCACAAAGAAATCTGATTTCAGTGTACATATTTGCCCCATTTTAACTGAGATGACCAAGCTGTAAGATTCCAGCCTTACAGTGGACTAAAGCAGATTTCCTGTCAGTGATACACTGTGTCATGGTTTGATGCCTTATTCTGTAGGATACTTGAAATGTAATCCAGATTTATGACCTCACAAGCATTTTGGCACACAACTGATGGGACTTTTACCAACAACATTCACTGTATGTTTATTTTTAATGCTGCCTGCAACTCTGCTCAAAGGAAAGCAAAGACACATTACAGGAGCACAGTATTTCACATATGTATTTCTGCAACTTAAACAGTTGGATAAATATTTTATCAGTTCTAGTTTTCATAACAAAAATAAACTCTGGTCACTGTTGTGAAGTCTGAACTTCGCTTGATCTTTCTTTTAGACCCAACAGTTCAGTTCTCAGTTCTCCAGGCTTAGGAGGTATTTCAGGTATGCTCTATTAAAAACAGAGAAAGACATCAGTGTTGTGACAGAGGAAAAACTAAACTCCCAAAACAGTAAATTAGCTTACTCTGGAAGAGCATGACAGCTAAACTCTGATTTTTCTGCCGTCTTTTCTGAGCAGAATATAATTCCTACATGCAAAACACCTTAAGAAATTACCTTTTTATAACCTGACTTATTTTATAGTAGCAAAATACAATTTGGAAAAAAAAAACCCAAGATGAAAGGAAGAATAGACTGTTTTAAAGGAGCAAAGCTTATTTTTGCCATTAAAGAGAGTTTGGTAAAGATGTTCTAGCACAGCTGAAGTTTCCACACATACTCTTGGTGATAGAAGAAAATGTTTCACTGCTTCTACTTCCCTGATTTAGAAATAAGGCACTGAAACTGGAGATAAAATTTTTAAAAGGTAGCAGATAACATGACATTTCAAGAACTGCACCTCCTCAAAATTCATACTACTTAAGAGATATAGATAATTTGATCACTCTGAATAAATATGTCAATTTGCCAGTAATGAAGGCTACAGTAGAGACTACTAAAACACATAAATTCTAATGTATTTATCAATGACTGAAGCATCATTGCTTAAATTTTGAGCAGACAGCTCAAGCATGGTAATTTTTTTAAACTTATTTCCCATTTGAAAGTAGCCCAGAGAATTAAAAAACCCAAGAAAAATACGTGAGCAGGAGGATGAGAGAAAGCTTTCAAGTCAGACCTCCAGGAGGCTAAACCAAGCCATTATTATCCGTAGTGGAAGGTCTCGTTTAGAGTTTAGTTCTGTGACTGCAATTTTGACACCCTTGTCTGTCATAATTTCTAATGTTAACTTCTGGTCACCTTCATTTCCATTACTGGAGGAAATAAAGTCTATTTAAATCTAGTACAGCTCCTTCTTGCCACTTTTGCACACTCTTTTCAAAACCCAGCTTCCCACAGCAGAGACGCCTTCTCGACACATGATACTGTGTTCACAGTGGAGGCGACTCCCCCGAGGAGTCACAGAATCACAGCACTGTTAGAGCTGGAAGATCATCCTCTGAACATCGTCCAGTCCAAGGCCCCTTGCAAGCAGGGTCACCCAGAGCAGATCACACACAAATGTGTTCAGGTGGGTTGGAATGTGTCCAGGGAGGGAGACTCCATGCTCTCCGTGGGCAGGCTGTTCCAGTGCTCTGCCACCCTCAATAGAAAGCTCTTCTTCATACTAAGGTGGAACTCCTTATGGTTTAGTTTATGGCCTTTGCTCCTCATCCTGTTGCTAGTCACCACTGAAAACAGCCTGGCACCATCCTCTTGGCACCCACCTCTGAGGTATTTATAAGCATTAATAAGATCCCCTCTCAGTCGTCTCTCCAAAGAGACGCTGCAGACCCTGCACCATCTTCGTGACCCCTCACGGGACCAGCTCCAGCAGCTCGTTGTCTTTCTTGTACTGAGGAGCCTGGACTCGGACACAGTGAAGTCCTGGCGGCCTGGCCAATGCCTCTGCAGAGGCTGATCTCTGCCCACCGCCAGGCCAGACACGTTTCCGAGGCACAGCCTCTCCAGCAGACCCTCCATCCCGCACCCACGCTACCAGCGACCGGGACCCTCCGAGCACTTACAAGGTCAGGCCTGTAGTACCTGTGCACGACCTCGGCACCCGCGAACATGGCCAGCATGCTGGCCGCCAGCGCCCGCAGGTAGGTGGGCCACGGCGCGCCGGCGGGCATGGCTGCCGGGGCGGGCCCTGGGCACGGACGGCGCCGGACATGCGTCATCCCCGCCGCCGCCGGGAGGGGGAGGGGGAAGGGAACAGGGAAGAGGGAAGAGGGTGCGGAGGCCCGCCCTCACCAGGGAGCATCGCGCCAGGCGGGGTGAGTCGCGACACAGCGCCCGCACCTCGGCCCGGCCGCCCCCTCACGCCCCCCGCCCGGGGCGGCCGCTGCCCCGCCCTGCGCCCCTATTGGCCGGCGCGGTCACGTGGGCGGGGCGCCCGGCGGGTCGGTGGGATCGCGGGGGCGGCCGGCGGCGACGGCGACAGCGAGGGCCCGGCATGGAGGGCCCGGAGCTGGGCAGGTACCGGCGGGCGCCCGCGGCCGCGCTCTGGCCTGGCAGTGGGGATCGCCCGTTGTCCTTCTCCTCCTTCCCCGCGTCCCACGGGAAGCCGGGGCCGCGCTGTGGCGGCCGCCTCCCTCCCCTTCCCCTGGGCACAAAGAGGGAGGGAAGGCGCTCCCGGGGCTCTGAGGCTCCCGGGCCCGCGGCTGGGAGAGCGCGGTGGCCCTGGGCAGCGTGGGGCGCCATCGTGTCTCTCTGCCCCGAGGGGGATTTGAAAATTGGTTAATACCTGGTTTTGTTGCAGTGAACATTTATTTTTCTTTACCTTTTTCTTTTTTTTTTTTTTTCCTTTGTTTTTAGCATGAACGAGGGGGGGCGGGGAGAGGAAAAAATAATGAACTGAAGGGAGGGGAGAGGAACAAATCACTACCTTTTCATCGTGATACTGAAAGTACTTATTTAAATGTTCTGTAATATATATACATCAGTACAAAAAAAAAAAATTCTGAACCCACGCAAGAAATCTGTCCTAAAATGTATGCAAATCTGAAAATCAGTTTTGTTTGTTCATTGACTGCACAAGTATTTTACATAGAATGGAACTCTTCTTGGAGAGGGTTTAAAGTATTCCCTGTACACAGAAAATATCCTATAGCTTCATTAGGCAACTTCCCTGGGAATCTGACAGTTGTATGTTCATATTTGTTCTCCTTGTTTCAGGATGGATATCTGGCTTAAAGTTAGTGTCTTGATCACAAGACTGTGGGTTTCTTAAAAACCCAGTGTGTAGTAGGGAATGGTCGCTTCTTTTGAGAAATTTAAAATCAGAATAATTTAGGTTGGATAAGACCTCTGAGATCATCAAATCCAGCCATTAACCCAGCACTGCCAAGCCCACCACTAAAACCTGTCCATAAATTTACACATCTACAACATCTTTTAAATATCTCCAGGGTGGTGACTCAGACAGTTCCCTGGGCAGCCTATTCCAATAGTTAACAAGCCTTTCCATGAAGAAATTTATCCTAATATCCAATCTAAACCTCCCCTGGCGCAACATGAGGTCATTTCGCCTTGTCTTGTTGCTTGAGACTAACCCAGCTTCAACCTCTTTTCAGGTGGTTGTGGAGAGTGATAAGGTCACCCCTGAACTTCCTTTTCTTCAGGGTAAACACCCCCAGCTCCCTCAGCTGCTCCAGACCTTTCCCCAGATCTGTTGCCCTTCTCTGGACATGCTCCAGCACCTTCCTGTAGTGAAAGGCCCAAAACTGAACACAGGGCTCAAGATGTGGCCTCAGCAGTGCCAAGTCCAGGGGGAAAATCCCTGCCCTGGTCCTGCTGGCCACACTGTTGCTAATACAGGATGCCTTTTGCCTTCTTGGACAAATATCTCTATATCTAAAAATTATTTGGTGTTTTTAATTATAGATCTGAGATGATAAAATTATTTCCTGAAAATCTACTGTTCACCAAGTCCTTGCTATGTATTTGTGAGGCAGTAGAAGCTATGGACAAGAAGGTTGCTACTCTTCCCTTACAAATGCTGTGTTAATTCCACATGATGGCAATCACAAGAGAACTGTGCTGTTAATGTTGGGGTTAACTGATACCAGGTAAGCAGCCAGACTGCTTTGAAGTTGTGGATAATTTAGTGCCTTGTTAATATTGTTAATAGAGTCATCAGAGAATGTAAGTGCAGTACATGCCAGCCTTGATAAAGTTTGATGTTTACATTCTGTTTGGTACATCAGTAAGTTCTAAATTTTTGATAAATTATTTCTCTCTTTCTCCATCTCTAAGATACTACGCATATCTTCAGCAAGCTCAAGCGTTTTACTCATTTCCGTTCCATCAGATGATGACTGCAGTGCCCAACACAGAAATGATGACTGAGCAGCCGACTCTAGAGGGCATTCCAGAGCCAAACATTGCTCAGGAGCCTCCAAAAGGTAGCTTGACTGGGCTGTGCCAGTGAGCTGAAGTGAGAGTGATTGATTGGGAAAAAATAATATTGCTCTTAAACTGCTTCCTTGGACCTATTGGATTTCCTTTTCTTGATGCTCACTGCAGAAGTATTGATTAGTGGTATTCTTTAAGAAATGTGTTCTAACAGACAATTAAAAAGACAGGAAGTAAACTCATGTGAATGTATGCACATTATTCAGTCTCACATAATTATCTTGTTCCAAGAAAAGCAGATTTTTTTTCAACAGGTAAATGCATTATTTTAGCTGAAGTCATGGGTTTTAACATTGTGTTAGAGAAGGTTTTTTTAAAATTCTGGCTTCAAAATACCTATTTTTTAACTTTCTGCAAGAGAAGTATGGTATAATTTATTTGAAATATTTTTGTTTGAATGGTTGCTTAGTTTTTGTAGTAATCACAGGTAGGGAATTGGTTACTAAGAATTGTTGCGTTTAGTGTGGCTTATTTAAAAAATACTAACTGTTGGAAAGTGACACTGTTCTACAGCTCAACATTATTAATGAACATAGAGAGAGAGAGCAATCTTTGGGTGGTCATGTCATGGCCAGTGCCTGTGCTGCCTGAATCTCTAAACTTTTAAGAGCCAGAAGATGAGGAAGCTTCAGGTGTGTTGCTTAAATTAATGAATTTTGAAGGTAAATTTACCTCTTTTATTTCTCTCTGTGTCCATACATTTAGCTGAGTCTATTTGAATATCCACAATGCAACATGGGAAATTTACAAAAAGAATATTTGTTGTGTGTTTCAGAAGTTAAAAAAGGGGGAAGGAAAAGAAAAGCCAAAGAAACTGAGCCAAAGCAACCCAAAAAGCCTGCTGCTAAAAAAGAAAAACCAGCCAAGTCAAAAGGCAAACAAGAAAAGATCACAGATACTTTTAAAGTCAAAAGAAAAGTGGACCGTTTTAATGGTGTATCTGAAGCTGAACTTCTGACCAAGACTTTGCCTGATATTTTGACCTTTGATTTGGACATTGTGATAGTGAGTAATTCAGTTTCAAGATTAGGTAAAAAAGTCTTGTATTTACTTGTTATGATTTATATTCTTTCTGCTCACTCATCTGTATTGCTTATATGGCAAGATCTTGCAAGATAAAGTACAGAAAGTACATAAAACTGTTTCCTGTGTGTAGAGTGGCTTTGCATTTTCTGTTAAAGCCATAGTAACTTAGTCCTAATTTTTGAGAAATCTAAGGCTCATGTTTAGTACAGATTCATGAGAGCCCATAACTCAGCGCTTTATTTCCTAGAAGCTCTGCACCCTCCGAGCTGCTCTTTTGACCTTGCACATCTAAATGAGGCACTGCTGCAAAATTGTCAGGTTTGAAAATAATGATGGAAGGTGCCATTTATGCATTTTTATTTATTAACAGTAACTTAGAGAGAATTGAATAAGTATCCTTACTGTAACTTGAATAAATTCTTGACTAGCAAGCCATGTTGTCATTGTTAAAATGGACTGGTATCTTTGTAGATTGGCATAAATCCTGGCCTGATGGCAGCTTACAAGGGACATCATTACCCAGGACCTGGAAACCATTTTTGTACGTTTTTGTTTTTCTTTCTTCTTTTACCATTTGCAGAACTTTGTTAGAACTTGTGGCATTTTAATTAAACTAGTTTGGTTTTTGTTTTTCTCCTGGGTTTTGGTTTGTTAGTTTTTGGGATTTTTATATGCTAAATATGAGTTCAAGACAGCAGGTTCCGTCAGAGAGGCCCAGCGAAAGGAGAAGCAATGGCAAGATTGTCAAAGACAGCTGACGTGTTGTATTTGCCACATTCTTTCCCCCCAATCCATATTGATCACTGCTTAAATGTCTCACAAAATCTAAAGCTCTGTGCTGAGCTTCTAGAATAAAAGAGTGGTTTGCAGGATCATGATAAGGAATTCCTGTTCACTGGGGCCTTTCTGCCCTCTTGGAGGAGGTAAAGTAATATTGGCTATTTTAAAACTTTCTGGATTGGGCAGTAGTCTTCCCAAATTAACTGATACTTTGTTAAAATAGATTATTCCTTTAGCATTCCAGTACTGCAGTAGTTGAGTGGAATTTTTTGGTTCTGTTTTCTTTTCCTTGGAAAAAAGGTAAATGCATATCTGTCTTCCTACATCACAGGGAAGTGTCTGTTCATGTCTGGTCTAAGTAATGAGCAGTTGAACCACATGGATGACCACACCTTGCCGCATAAATATGGGATTGGATTTACAAACATGGTTGAAAGGACAACACCTGGAAGCAAAGACCTCTCCAGGTAAGACAATAAAAGGAAATATCAAGCTTGTTATTGAATTAATAGTTGTGATTATAATTTTGAGTATTTTGTCTTTTAGCAAAGAGTTTCGGGAAGGAGGGCGAATTCTGATGCAGAAGCTACAAAAGTATAAACCTCGTATAGCAGCTTTTAATGGAAAATGTGAGAACTTTTACATGAATTTTTTTCTGCCAGTAGCTTTTTTTTTCCACTTACCCTATATTTTCATTTTAGGTATTTACGAAATTTTTAGTAAAGAAGTTTTTGGAATTAAAGTTAAGAACTTGGAATTTGGGCTGCAGCCACACAAAGTGCCAGATACAGAAACTGTAAGTATTGAGACTGAGAAACAAAACTGGGGCACTTCATTTTGGTTATTTAAAAACAAATGACATCACAGGCTTTGCACACACTTAGGATAACAGCAGTTTGACCAGAGTACAAGAGGTGTGAAAGGTTTTTACTTAGATAGAGAAAGGGGAGTAGTGCAGTTTTTGGACACATCTTTAATGCAGCTTCTTCAGACTTGCAGACTTCTTTTGAGAGATGGTATGTTATGGTTAGTAGGTTGGTGCATTCTCTGAGGACTGCGTAAAATACAAGTAACACGTGCTTGCTTTTATGATAATTTTCGTCTGATCCCCTGTGTCCAATTCCCTGGGTATTTGTATTACTGGATTTTGATACTGAGCATGACCATCCAGTGCCACAGTGGGGGAGAAAGAACAGCAAGTCCATCCTTGTGTTACTGCATGCAACCCTTCAGCATTGCTAGATCTGGGCATGCCCAAGCGCTTCCATCAGACTGGATCTCCTTAAGCTGATCTGCAGTTTGAAGTTAAATTGGATGCTTAAGATAAAACAAGCAATTTGATGAAGAGTGCATTAGTCATAGAACTCTAGTGCTGGAAAATATCTCAAGAGACCAGCTATGTATCATTAATAATTGGATTGTTTAATGTGTTCTTATAAACAAGTTAAAGCAAAGGCAATTACACTGCTTGCCAAGGTAGCTTATTCTAAAGCTTCATTATCTTGTCAGTTCAAAAGTTTGGTTTGTTTTTCTTCTTATTTCTATCCTCTACTACTAGTGCTGCAAGTTTCAGCTGCCTTTCTCTAAAGGTGGAAGTGCTGCCATTAGAGCCTGAAGAATCATTGGATAAATATTTGCTCCTTAGGTAGCTCTTAAGGACTTCTGCAGTAGATGTATTTGTAAGAAAAATAATCCCCTTTACTGGTACTTGTTCATACAGACTGCATGATAATAGAAGTATTGAATACAATTTTTCTTGAACTAACTTGATGTCTTTAGTTAGGGCTGTTGGCAGAGGTAGAAAGAAACACTGAAGCTGGCTCCAACCACACTAACAACAATTTCACAGCCTGGTGTACATCATGCAGCTGCACTTGGCCAATAAGCCAGTCTAATTAACCTGTGCTGCCTCCCTCACTGGTTTGGGATCTTTGCATGCTATCACATACACCTCTATGGCTCAGAGCTCTGCTTGTTCAGGGAGTTCTGGAGTGTGCTCTGCTCTCTTGTAACACACATGGCTACTGCTTCTCCTGCAGCACATAAATAACTGGTGAAAATTGTGCTCACTTAGCAGCTGGTAATCAGCCCTATCTTCAGGGCAAGACAGATGGCTGACCAAGAAAAGTGGAAACTCATTTTAGCCCCTTCCATAACCACCTGTGGCATTAGTTGAAGTTTGTACAAATAGTTAAAACAGTTAAGTTGTTCTGAATGCACTTAAGTATTAACTCATAGCTTGGGGATCAGTAATGCTGTTTTTCTTGCTCTTTGTCTCAAGCTCTGCTATGTTATGCCATCATCCAGTGCAAGATGTGCTCAGTTTCCTCGGGCACAAGATAAAGTTCATTATTACATTAAGCTGAAAGACTTAAGGGATCAACTGAAGGGCATTGCACCCAACACGGAGGTCCAGGAGGTGCAGTACACATTTGACTTGCAACTTGCACAAGGTATTGTTATTTTGTTAACACTTCATTAAAATGTAATGTAGTTTACAATAAAAGAAAGAAAAGAAAGAAAGAAAGAGAGAAAGAAAGAGAGAAAGAGAAAGAAAGAAAGAAGAGAATTACAGATTCCATCTTTACAATACTAGCAGGAAAGAAAAAGAAAGGAAGAAAAGAAAGAAAGGAAGAAAAGAAAGAGAGAAAGAGAGAAAGAAAGAAAGAAAAGAAAGAAAGAAAGAAAGAAAAACAATTTTTTAATGGGGAGATGTGATTCGCTAAACTGTGTGGTAGAGAATTACAGATTCCATTCTCTTTAGTACAGGATACATTTTTTAAGGGGAGCAGGTAGAATCTTGTGGAATTTGTGGCAGTTTTTCAAATGTTTTCTGATAAAAGTGCTCTTTGATAATTTCTATTCTAAATATTAATGCTTGAGCTGTTCTGTTTGTGCAGAGGATGCTAAAAAGACGGCTGTCAAAGAAGAAAAGTATGACCCAGGCTATGAAGCAGCGTATGGAGGAGCTTACTGTGACCGTGCACCGTATGACACGGACCAGTGCGGCTTGTCTTCAAATGGAACTGGTAAAGTGCTTGGGGCATTCATTCTGCAGCCATTGCTGGGGAACAAAGAACCCCTGGTGTCAACTGCCTTTAAAAATTGTGTGATTTTTGTTTGTTCAGCAGAAAGCAATCCACAGTACTGCGAAGGGTCGTCCTTCAGTGAGGTTCCTAACGGACAGTGGATGACACAGTCCTTTGCAGACCAGATTCCAGAGTTCAGTGCTGCCATGACACAGGAAGAGGAGGGAAGCAGCATGTAGGAGCTGTTCCTTCTCAGCTATGCACACATGCTGCAGTTTTAATGCAGTGATCAAGATTGGTACCTCAGTTCTCCAACTGAAGCATCTGAATAGTATTTTATCTCCCCTAGTTATTTTATTATAGTCCAAAGTAAGTGTGTGGTAGGCTGAAATCAATGAACTAGATAATTTTAAGGAACTGTCCAAACTTTTTAAAAAAAAGTTAGCCCTTTTTTGTATATGAGTTTTATATTTAATGTATACCATGTCTTGCAGTTTTAACAAATTGCTTTCTCATTTGTGAAAATTTCTTTGAGGTGTTAATTTTATTCCATAAATGGCAACATGGTAGGAACAGCAGCAGTATACTTTTTACTGATGCCTCAATATATGGATATCTCTTAATACTTTTATTATATCCAGGGGGGAAAATGGAAAATGTACCCTTACCGTGTGTGAAGCGGTGTTTTTAATCATGCACAGTTAAGGAAATGGTGCTTTTTAATCCTGCCTTTTACCATCTTAAAAAAGTAGAAAGTTGTGTTCTGCAGCTATAGGTGCTGTTTTCTGGGTGGGACAAGACAGCTCTGTCTCTTCAGTGAGTGTACCGTAATTTAGGATGAAGGGAGTGAAGACATCATCTCAAGTCACAGCACTGGGGAGGAAAACTTCTGTCACACAGGACAGGGTCTAAATATCCTAGCTGAGCTCTCTTAGGATAAGGTTTCTCTACCACTCCATCTCTTTCCCCCTTAAATTACAATGTAAGGAACTGGAATTGCTTTTAAAAAAAAGCAAAAACAAAGAGCAGTGGTAGTTCTTGAATTCTGTGGTATTTAAACTCCATCATTTCCATGAAGTTAGTCCCTTCACCTGATTTTTAGCAGGAGATAACACCTTTGAATGAGACAGAGAACTGAAAGACTGCATTCTCTTAAAAGTCATATACAACTATGTTATTTACATCATGTACAATTAGCACAGGATGAAAGAGATTTGCAGTTTAGCAATTTTTAACATTAAGCTCTCTTCAATCTGTAGTACCTTAGAGGTTGTTCCCTTTATTCCACTTAAAATTTAAAAACACTGAGTTGAATACAGGGACAGCTGTTCCATGAATAAGAAATTGTCTGTAGAAACTCTCTTCTAAGGAACTTGCCTAAATGATACACATTTTTGTCCAATATGACTGAGAAAAAAAAATCATCCTGGTGCCTAACTCTCATCTTCTTTCCCTCTTTTATCATGTAAGGAAAAGATGAAGTAAAAGCAATAAGCTGATCAAAACATTAAAGTTTTGATGATCTTACAACATTTGGTGCTTCACATACTTGAAAACAGACACAAACAGTATCTCCACACTCCATGCTGGTCAGAGATTCCTGTACCAATGTGACTTATCCTCTCCTCACAGCTAGTGACAGTTGTCAGTTGTGTGTAACTGGTTAGTGTACGTTCTAATCCTGCTGTAACACCTCTTACAGAGATCACACACTGTCAACATGTTGTGAGGCAGGCTTGATGTTTACAGTTTCTTCCCAAATTATGTGGTTTAATTCTGAGAATCTTCAATTGAGTGAGTGTGCATTATGAGTCTGATTGTGTTTATTAGCTGCAGCATAAAACTGTTCCACATATTGTCAGAAAGGTATAGGACTTTTCTGTTATTTAAAGTGTACTGTATCATGTATTGCTGTTTACATGGATGTTTTCCTGCAGGTGCTCAAAGTATCTTGCATCAGGGATTTGTTACAATTTAGTTTTATTTTCAACAAAATTAGAAGCATGAAATTAGCACTGCTAAGTATGTAGCACAGTAGGATGTAACTCCTGAAAGGCTGTCCTGTTTGATTGGAAGGGAAAGGTCTCTTCCTTAATGGAATCACCCACTTGGTTATCTGGGTATGAAATACAGTTGAGCGTGCAATGACCATTCCACTAAATACTGCAATTCTGTGTCCTCCCTCAAAACTGGTGCTCTTTTTGTTACAGTGATACAGAAGTTCTTAATCTGTCTTAAATCTATCAATGTTTCACAATAAAATCAGGAATTGTACTGCAGTGTATTGGAATGTATTTTGCATCTTATTAAGTGCACTACAGGATGGGTTATAGTCAGAGATGCCACAAAACAGTCACCACACAACAGAACACTGTAATATGTGCCCAGGTTTTCAATTCAGGCTGTTTATGTGGGCTAGATAACTAAACACTTCTTGTACGTAACACTGCAGCTATCTCCTGTGTAGTTTTTTTCCTACCAGAAGACATTGGAATCTTACTGAGAAAGACCTTAAATTAAAGCACTCTGTCTGACACTGAATTTCACCTCTGTAAGTGTTTAATGAAAGTACTTCATTGTCAAATAAACTTGTTTCCTCACCTTACATGAAAGTCAAGATAATCTGAACTATGTATTGGTCACTCTGGCCTCCCTCACCTGCCATAAGCACACAAAACTGATGGTCAATTATTCATATTTTTAACAAATACTTCGTTTTCTAAAATCAGTCACTCATACAACATGTTGCGTCTCAAACTATTAAATGCATCCCATACACTACGTTATGCAGTGTGTCAGTATCAGCTGTCAGGACGAGTTAATTTGAACTTCCCTGAGGGGTCAGGAATAAACCAGTTTTCCCAGAGATCAGTGTGGACACTGGGGTAGTCCCAAGGTTTGTATCTCCCATTCCAATGAAGTAATTTAGCTTCTTGAAGAAATTGCTCTGAGTAACGGGCATCAGGACTCCAACCTGCATGGGTAGATTAAAAAAAAATAATTAAAATGCAGTTCTTGATAATGGAAGACACTGTAGAGTGAGTTAAATTCAGGTGACTTTTTTTCAGAAATCTGATTAGTATGCTTTCATGTTAATTTACAACTAGTTGTATGATACAGCAGCTTTTTTTCAGCTTGATGCCTCTTATACTGCATCAGCAAAAAACCTCAACACATTTCCTCTCTCAACACTTTTAACATCTTGGCATAGCTGGGATTAAAAACAAAGTAAAATCTATTCATTTTACCATACCAGCTAAGCCATTATGTTTTTCCTAGGATAATTCACCACTCCCTGGTGAAAGGTAACTACATCCTCCAAAATGCTGACAACAAACTGCCAGGCCTCCCCTTGTCTTCCACTGCACCTGACTTTTTTCAGGCTCACTATATTCAGATATTTCATATATTCTTTCCATGTAAGTGGCACATGAGGTAAAGGCACATAAGGTCTTGCACTGCAATCTCACAAACTCATCTTAGTTCCAACTTGCAAACAGTGAGAAATTAAACTTACCAAGATGCCTTATGTGCCACATAGGATTAATAGAGGAATATTTTCCATGAAATACAATCAGCATTGGGGAGGTTGCCACACCACCCCCAAGGGTACTGCTATAGAGGTTTTCCCTGCAAAAGGAAAAATGATATGTTAAAAACCTCAAGGAATCTTTAGTACAAAAGGCAGAAGATTAAAAATAAGTATCTGGCAAGGAGGAAATACTCCTTCTTTAAGCTAGCCTCAGGAAGGGAAGATCATTCAGTGGCTTCATTCCAGGCTAAGATGGTCACCCAAAATGAGAACCACATGTTCTCAATGTCCCTCAGGATTAAGTGTGGTTTGTGATTGAACACAAGAGTAAAATTCCAAGTGGCCATTTCCTGGTACAGAATTGGTCAGATTTAAACAGATGGAAATGCTGGAACATGAGTTACTTCACTTGACAAGATCTCAAAAGAAAGACTGCTCTGAGTTAAAAAAACCTGTAAGAGCTTTTAAATGGAAATAAAATTGTAAAACAAGTATTAAAAGTAAAGCATGAAGCTAGATTTCTACACATACTCTACGTTTCTTTGCATCCACTTTTCCAACTGCTTTGTAATCCGCTGATGTTTCCATTCAGTCATGTTACCAACAATTACTCCAGGATTAAAGGAGCAGGTACTGGGGCTGATGCCAAGATCTCTAATCGCTTGCTTTCTGTAGTCCAGGAATCCCATGTATGTGTTCTGAGAAAAAAAAAAAAAAAAGTACGTTCATCCTTTATGAATCTCTGTGAAGATACATGTAAATGCACCTCACTCTCACTGAGAAGGAGGCTAATTATGCTCTCCCAAAGATAAGTTTCTAGATGGTGGTTACCTGTCGTGAGTTCTGTATGACAAGGCTGTAAGGCAGGATACTTTCAGATATTAAATTACTTTTCCCACAACATTGTACCATGGAAGTTTGATAAGGTTTTTACCTTGCTATGTTTGTCTTTTGGTACCCACGCTAAATCATGCGGCATCACAATTGTACCAGTACAAAAAGTCCTTAATTACCTGTTCTATTACAAAGCTATCTATATCTATATATATAAAATTTTCACTTTGGGGAAAACACATAAAATCACCTTATATTTATGGGCAAACACATTCATTATTAGAATTCCAGAATGGCACCTTACCTGCATCCCTACACTTCTAACCATTTCATGTGTAGAAGGCAGATCGCAATCATCTGAAAAAGCTGCTGCATGTCCAGGAGCTAACTTAGTATTGTAGAGTTCCTGGATGTCACCTGATTACAGAAAGGTCACAAGCATGAGACAACACCTACTGCACTGCTGCAGAGCTGATAGGATAACGTCAGCTCTCATATCTTACACACACACCAGTTTTAAGGATAGCCCCTATTGAATTTTGTAATATGGGACCATTTTCAAATTTGCATTTGGATGCCTAAGGTTTTTCTTTAGATATTATCACTGGTATTACATACATTCATATTATGATTGTCCAAAATCAGCTACAGCAGAAGCTGATAGGACTGTTAAAAAAGCCTGGTTACAAACTTCTGCATACATAGAGCTTGTCTATGGAGAGGGAGGGCACAGGCAATTTTTCTGAGCTCTTCAAGTCCCACAAAAGTTCCATTTCAATGTCTTGTACAGGTGAGGTTTTTCCTGTTGTTATGGCGTATTTATCTCCTAGGAAGATACCTGGATTCCCAGAAATGGCTGATTGAAATGTGCCTGTCACTTGACATCCCTGCTGGCTTCACAGCCCACCCAGCTCCTTCTTGGTGGAGGGAAACATTGTAATGCCTGACACCTCACTCATCACCTGACTGTCAGGTACCCAAGATGTGCCAGAACAGTTTCAGGCAGGTGGGAAGCAGAACACTGCCACAGCAATTGAGTGAGTCTGCATCCCAACCCCTTACAGCTTCCAGTTTTACTTTGCTTTTATCTCTTTTACTTTTTGTACTGCTGGTCTTCTGCCAGGTCGAATAGCTGAATCAGCTGCATCTGCAGCTGCACAACTGCAGGTTACACACGTAAGAGAAGCTGCCTGGGGACAGGAAAGGCCACTTGGTCAGCAGCAGTCCACCATGAGGTGTGATGTGAAACTGCATCTTTTATCCTGCAGCTCCACAATTATCATCAGCTGACACCCCCAGGGAACGAGAGAGCCCAGTGCTGGTGAGCACAGGTGCAGGGAGGGGTGAAGGGGGAGTGGCAGGCTCAGCTTGAACTGCTCGTGAAATTGGAGTCCAAATGAAGGCCTGGAACCTTACAGAGTTAAATATTGCTGCTGCCCACTGATGACAGACAGAGCAACAAAACCAAAAAAGCAGAGATTGTCACTGGAAACACCCGTGTTGGAGGAAGTCTATGGCAAATTAAAATGAGACAGAACAGGTTAGTTGTCTTTTACAAAGCAGCAAATAGTGACGCCTTTAAGTGCAGGTGGTCTGAAATCTGCCTCTAGAGAGACAAAATTATAAAAAGGTGCAGAAAAGCAGTGGAGAATTATACTTTTGTCATGTGCAAATTCACTGGTCATAATGTTCTTACAGCAAAGACTAATAAAGGCTCAAAAGTTTATTGTAGTTACACTCACTCTTTCCAAAGGAAATTTTGTTAGTTGCCCACCAGGCTTAAAACACAACACTGGTGAAAAAGTGCTTTAAAGTAACAAGAAAATATGATAAAACAAATATGAAGACAACAGCTCTACAGAGTAAAAGAAAAAAAAAAACCCAGCAAATTGGAAACAGAACAGAAAAAGCTCACAAGAAATGAATCTTTAAAAAAATAATTGGTCGTCAAAAGATATCACTAGGATGATAAGAAAAAAATAAAATGTTTTTTCAGGATTTGAATGCCTTTTAAGTGCTCCCACTTGCCTAGAAACTCTGAAATCTTCATGATTCTGCAAATTGCTTTACATTCTGAGCTGAAGATGCTCAAAACCATATTTTGAGTGTTTGGAGCTTCCATCCACTTTTTTTAGTAAATTCCTGCTCTCAAGAACAGCAATTCTGGATAAGGAATTGGTAGCATTTGTGGGAATTTAAATACCAGAAGGAAATGCATGTCACACACTTAATAAACATTGCAGCATCTGAGTGAAATCCATGGTATCTTTTAGCAATTGACCAGAATCAATTAAAATGAAATCCACATACAATTTTGATGACAATTATTCAAAATATATGCAGGTAAGTTCTTCCTCAAACTTGCATTTAAACAAACAAATTATTTGTCGTTTCCCTAAGTTCAACACTCCTAGCAGCTGCCTCAGTTTCTATCTCATATTTCCAAATGGCTGTAAAAGCTGCAATAACTTGGATTTTAATTCTGTTAGAAACTGCTTTTTAACAGCTTACCTTGAACAATGACATCATCATCCAAATATATTACTTTCTCATGCTTCTGGATAAGCAAAGGGAGATAAAATCGAACGAAGTTCAGCTATTAAAGAGAAAGAAAAGTTAAAGACTAAATAGTAAAGCTGTTTAACACAGCATTCTCAGGCTTCTGTCTCTATTAAGTCAGTTGGAATTTCTCCCTTTATTGAGCACTAATCAGTGACCATTTGCTTCCTTCCCCATAGTTTTCCTGCTATCTCAAGCCCAGTATTATTACTATTATTGCTGTTATTACTCATCCACTATGGCCCTAACCATGTAGCCCAAATCTGTTGCTTCCTCACAGAATCCTTTAGGCTGCAAGGGGGCCTTTTGAGATCCTCTTGTTCAACCCCCCAGCTGCAGCAGAGCCCACTTGAACAGGCTGACAGGGACCATGCCCAGCTGGGTTCTGAATACGTCCACAGATGGAGACCCAACAGTCTCTCTGGGCAACCTGAGACTTTTAAACTCATGCTCTAAAAAGGCTTTTCTTTAGCTCAGAGGGAATTTCATTTTATTTGTGCCCATTGTCTCTTGTTGCTCCCCTCAAGTATTTACACACATTGATAAGAACCTCCTGAGTCTTGTCTTCTCCAGACTGAAACAGCCTCAACTCTTTCAGCCTCTCATATAAAAGATGCTTCAGCCTCTTAATCATCTTTGTAGCCCACGTTAGACTTGCCCCAGTAAGACCATATCTTTCTTATACTGGTGGGCTCAGAAGTGGGCACGGCACTTTCAGATGCAGCCGCACCAGCGCAGAGCAGAGTGGAAGGAGCACCTTTTTGGACCTGCTGCCAATGCTCTTCCTAGTGCATTTTTACAGCATACATCACACCAAACATTTCAAAGTGTAATAATATCACCAATCCACTCTAAAAGGAATGATTTGACTGGTGACACAGACGTGGGATAACTGCTACAACAGCAATGAAGAACAGAGCAGAGGGAAAGGGGACTGAGAATGTAAGAACAACCATAAGAATTCAGATCATTTTACCCAGCCCCTGCTTTCACAGTGGTCCTAACCAGATGCTCAGTGAAAAATAAAAATAGAGCAAGCACACAGAACAGTTGCTCCATGTATTCTCCTAGCTTTCAGCTATTTTCAGCTCAAGGGATTTTCTGATCTAGATGTGATCTAAATATGAACTTCGATCCTAAATGAACCCCTGTACCTTTTTACATCCACAAGACCTTTCAGCAAGGAAATCTAGAGATGCAGTACTCATTCCATGAAAAGTGTGCAGCATCTATTGTTTATGCTGTCATTCTGATTAATTTCATCTCATGGTCATTAGCTTTCGCATTGGAAGAGACATATATGCACACCTCCTCCATGAAATGGAACAGATCTAGGACATTTTAAAGCCCACAATAAGTATTAAAAACCTCAATAATTTGTCATGTGGCATTCATTGACTCACAGGTTGAAGAAGCTCAGGACGTGATGCATCTTGTCTGATTTTTCCTTTTAGTACCATAGGATTGAATTCCACAACCTTAAATTTTATTTCTTTCAGTTTAGAATTTTCAATCCATTTTCTGTGACGGAAAAAAAAGAAGTGATAAAAGAAATATCAAGTGTGTGAATTTCATACTTCCTGCAGGAAATTCACAGACACTTAGAAGAATAATAAGAGACCTTAAAAGCTCACTTGATCTATTCTATCCCAAAACAGAATCAATTATGTCTACAGCAACTGCACATAGACCTTTGTTAAACTTATTCTTAAAATATAAAAAATTCCCACAAAACCTCAATAAAACAAACACCCCACACACTCCTCAAACCAGAGACTCCATCTGTAGCCCAAACAACTAATCTTTCACCATTATTTCCAATAAACTATATTCTTCTAAGTTTTCTTGCTATAATTAAAGATTATAATTTCTTACCCTATCTACAGTGTTTAAAGCTGAGGTTAGTCTTCTCCCTTTCCTAGCTTTATGTTCTTCCAGATGACTTCTACATCACCTCCTAATTATGTTTTCTTTAGACTTATTATAACTAATCTTATTTTCATGTTTTTGTCAGATTTTTTAACACCAGTGTTTATTTTCTCTCCTGACACAAATTGTGGGTACAAAGGCTACAGAAGTGAAATAGCCAGAGGTGAGAACTGCTAAGAAATGTTTTAGTTTGCATTCACAACTTGGTCCTCTTCAAGGCAATGTTTGCAAACCTGAACGCTGAAACAATAAACTGAAACTTCATGAAATTACATTCACTGAAATGTCAGGATATAAGTTCCTTTCATGAAATGAAGAATTCTCATTTCATGAAGGAAATTAAATAGCAAATCAAGGAATGAAGTGAAATGAAAAGAAGAGACATGAAATATAATGAAACAAAAAAAAAAGAGAAAATTATGTAACGAAGTGAAACAAGTGAAAGGGAATAGAATGAAATGAAGTACATTGAAATGAGATGAAACCTCAATAAATTATATTCATTGAAATCTAGAGATTTCATTTCCTTTCTAGAAATGAGGAATTTTCATTTCAGGAAGGGAAATAAAATGAGAAAAGAAGGATTAAAGCAAAAAGGATAGAAAGGAAAGGAAAATATAATGCAGTGAAATTGAGAAGAAGAAAATTCTGAAATTAAGTGAAAACAATTAAATTGAATGGAATGAAGTGCTGTGAAATGAACTGAAATTTAATGAGATGAATATTCATTGAAATCCTGAGATTTCATTTCATGATAGAAAATGAAATGAGAAATTAAGGAATTAAGTGAAATGGAAAGAAAGGAAAGTCATCACAATATTTTTTGGTTCTCTTTTTATAACTTTAATACATCATCAACTGAAATTAGCTTTAAACAGCAAGTTTTTTGACTCTGAAGCTGAAGACCCAGCAACAGAAGAGGCAATTGCAGTTCCACCAAGTGGGATTGTGACAAGTAGGCTGTGTATCCTTACCTCAGTACAGATTCTTCTGCAGCCTAGCTACAAAAACCTAAGAACAGGCATGGCATGGCCTGGTTATTTCACACCCCTTTGCACGACTCAGTGCCTTGTGGAGGACAAAGCGGTCCTTTTTCCATCACATACAGAATCCTGGGGGTTGCTCCCAATACCACTACATTTTCCTGAAAAGTCCTCTGAAGTCCAAAAGTGGTTATGCCTGTGCTAGGGGGAACAACAATGTGGCTCTAACTACAGCCCAAAACAAAGCAAGGCTGGTGTGTACCGAATGTGTGGGATGGTTGTCTTCAGCCCAATGATGTAGAACAAAACATTGGCCTCTGTGTTGCTGTAGATGCTGCTGATCGCTGCCACCGCTGCACCCATCCTGCCCGCAGCAGCGCAGATCACCACTGGGATTTCTTCCTCCATTTCCTCAGGGCTCTCTAAATCCACTATCAGAAACAAATCCATTTTACATCAGATCTGGGTCACAAAAATGAGTAAGTACTACCACAAGCAATGGAATCATTTTATCACCACTCCATTTTTCCTTACCACATCCTATACACATCCCCATCTTGCAAGGCACACAGCTTGAACTGCTGCTAATGCAGAACCACTTGCAGGTTGACTGGACTGTTGGATGCAACCAAATAGAATAAATAAGAGCATTCTCAGAATCTTCTACTCAGCAGGGGCACAATTTAGCCTGTCCTTCATGTAGCTGCTCATTCACATGAAATCTGGACTGGTTTGAATACCTTTGAGACTTCTACTTCTCAGTTATATTTAGTACAAATTGAACAATAGGTTCCAAAATTATCAAAGGAAGGCGGTAAGTCAAAGAGACTGTGCAATTGCATGAGCTCCACTTCTCTGGCAAGCTGGCTTGAAAGGAAGAGTACAAAAATTTATACCACCAGGAAATTGCTAATGATATAAGGGAAAAAACCCTAAACTACACTGAATCAGGTCACATTCCTGCTAAAGATTTATATCCCTGATTAGCACCAATTAACTTACAGAACTTAAACAGATATAACTGTACTGGTTAAAACATAACAATTAGAGTCATAACAACCCCAACAAAAATATATTGAAAATAAATGATTTATATCAAGATAGAGTTTGTTTACCTTTACTGGCAGCAGCGAGTAAGCTATTTATATAGATACTATATAAATAGCTTACTACATTTAATACTAGTCCAACCTTATTGAACTAAGAGTTTTCTTTCACTATAAAAATTTCAGCTGAAACTTCTGCTGTAAATATGAAGATTTGATGGTCTATCTGAAATGAATAATGAAGCCAAGAACATTCCCAAGGAGGCAGGTCGTGATCAAAGTTTATTACCACTTGACAGCTCCAATCTGTTCAGCTATGTAAGGATATACTCCAGCATCCATCTACATCAGTGACATCTGGATAAAAACTTAATCAGAATTACAACTCTTAGTCATCACTATCAATCTCCCATAATTTTATTCAAGTAATTCAGGAGGAAAATGCTTTTCATCACAGACTATATGCAACAGTGTGAGTAGCTCATCTACTGCAGGACATTCAGTAAGGTGAAAAGTGCTGTTCAAGTTAAGACATGAGGAATACAAAACAGGAACGTAAATGAAACTGAAGTGAGAGTCACTTACCTGTTTCATTTCTTAATGCCAAGGGCACTTGGTGAACTTTGTTATACAGAATAGCGCACACGGTTAAGACAAGAAGTAACAGTAAGATCTGGTTAACTGAAACAAGAGGGAGAATGTGTTAACAATCAATATAACTGCTAATTCCCAAATATCTAACTAAGAAAAAAAAATCCAATTTGCAACCAGTACAGGTGATAGAAGAATTTGATAACCTGTTGTGTTTTTCTCATGCTATTTGATCAAGCTAAATACTTTCCATTAAAAAACACAACAATAATTCTCTCTTATTAAAGTAATCCCCAACTATCTGATTTTCATGGTTAATTTGCTCACTAAATCATACAAGTCCCAATATATATATATATAGAAATATATTTGGGTTATCTGTACTAGAAAATTCACATGTTTCTGAATTTAATCAGGAACTCAACATTTTTCTTCCTGGCTAGTCTGTTGTCTGTTTACACTCACTTAATGAGTTAATTATTTTTATGTAGCCCTTGCATTCTGTTATGCTTCCCTGATAAAACTTCAGACACAGGAGAATTTTTAGATCTATTTCAATGTTCAGATCCTGAAGGTGTACTTGAGCAAAACCCTAAAAATTCTAGAAAAACAAACCCACCATGCTAGTGAAACCAGGAATGTTTAAAAATATTTGAAAATACTTATTTTGGCGGGGTAATTTAAATGAGTAAAATCAAAGCAAGGCAAAGACCTGACTGTATATTCTGATTTATAGTTCCAAGAAGACTGTCTTGCACAAATTTAAGTCATTCAACACAAACCAAGCATTTTCAGGTGTTGTGACAGTTCATCAAGCACAACAGGGAAGGAATACATTGCCCTCATCAACATGAGTATTCTTTGTTTCAGACTGCTTTGTTACTTTTTAAAATGTATTTAAGGTGTTCAAAAGAGCAAAAGGAACAGAGTTTTGATCTATTTTAATCAAAATGGCCAACTGGCCACAACTGGGCACGAGACTAGATTGAAATTGGTAAACCAAACCGTCCCTAATTCAAACCAGCTGAGGAAAAAGCCCACTGACTTCTGAGAAATTTCGGGCACATAAATAAATGTGGAAGTCCATTTTCAGTCACTAACCATTACAGCTAATGAGAACCCCAAAATTCTTGGGGCCACACCTCAATATTGAGTATGAACAGCATTAATGTGCAGAGCTCTGTAAAATTCAGCTTCAGTGCCCTGGGCACAATTCACATGAAAGCAGCAGCTACTTGCAGTATTGGTGGGAAACTTCACAATCTCCACTCTCATGAAGTAAAGCAGTGAGTAATTTTGAATTAATGTGAATTATGGTGGTACTTATCTGACAGTTAACAGGAAAAGACTTATCGGCATACTTAAAGTTAAGAATAATTTAGCAATACCAGAACTATGAATTTGCATGCAACTCTGAAAACAGTTGCATGAGAAATCAGATTTGACATTTCTGTCCTCTTTTAAAAAATACATATTTCAAATGTTTTTAATCTCTCTTACCTTTCTTTAAAAGAGCCATGTGTCCTGTTGGATGAGAACTGTGATCTATGGTAAACTAAAATAAAAAATAATTAAAAGAAAAAAAAATAAAAGAGAGAAATATCATTATTACCACAAGTGAATTCCAGTTAGTTATATAAAGGTCTAGGTTTTGGATTATTAAATTTTGCTGCTGAACTGATAAAAGTAAAACTGCAATTAATCTCTGTAAATACCTTTTTGTTTTTGAACAAATACTAATTTTATGTGTTTGAAATACTTTAATTAATAATTTAAGCAACTACTAAATTGTGAAAAACACTTTCATAAATCCCATCTGATCATCCATGTCAGTAGGCGATTTCTAGTACATTTTAAGATACTGTGCAAAGTAGTATTAAAACATCCACTAATGCAATTTATAAATATATTTATCTCTGATTTCACCTCCAACATAGTAACTATAGCAAACAATAATGTCTTGCTGGAGTATGCATTCCCAAACATATGAGAGCCTTATACCAGGACAGTGTCTTCTAGACCCTTAAAAAATTCAGAGCAATAGTGCAAATATTTTCTTACAGCTGCATTCTTCCAGTGGGTGTAGTGGGCTTGTATTTATGCATATTTTTTGTGATGCTGAAGAAAAGGAGGTAGCCTTCCCTAAAACTGTGCTTCTAGCCCAGGCCTAAGAAGACAGAACATAATCCCTAAAGTACAGGATTATGAGAAATACAACATTCGTTTGAATTCTGGATCCAAAACTACTGTTTATGAAAGAAAACACAAAGCACATAACCAAAACAACAACAACCAACAGTAAAAAACAGCACCAGAAGTTGGATGGGAGAGAAAAATCCAACTGTGTGATCTAACCTTTCTACTATGTAGGGATAGAACAGAAAACAATTTTTCCTGCTTCAACACCTACAGGTATGGACACATTACAGCACAGATTAAGATAGAAGATGGTTCTATGCACACACAAAAGTGAAGTTTATTCCAGCTCCTTGACAAATCAGACAGAACAGCAAGAACTCTTGAAATCTGAGTCACAAAACTGACCACCTCCCACTGGTTAGTGCTCAAGTTCAGGCAGAATACTAAATTAGTCTCTACTTCGACCAACAAGTTAAATGACAACAACAACGAAAATATATGAAATCTAAGATGTGGCATAGTTTACAAACCCCTTATATTCAAATGTATTTAAGTCTCAGCTAATGGCTAAATTGCAGTGAGAAAGGAGTACTCTGGAAGTTCTTCCACATCTGCACTACATATCTACATTCCAGGAGACCATTCTCTTCATGTGGCATTAATATACACAGAGGAAATCAAGCTTATCTGTTGGAAAAAACCACAGCTGAGAAAGCCTTTCCCTCACGCATTACACAGAAGCATTACTTTCTTTTACACTTAAAAACTTAACTCATTTAGGTAAGCAGAAAGACAACAGAACACTTTTGGACTAATTTTCTAACCCCACTTTAGCTGATGACAATCTTCCCCTGATTTCCATAGAGCTGCCTACTATCTTTGAATTAGCATTCATAACAATAGCCACAAACAATCCTGATGATCACTGCAAGATGAAAGCTGCACAGCCACAGCTTCATGTTATCTCCAGAAATTATTAAATCCACATAAACTGAACCATGTTTTAAATGTTAAAATCAAAAGACAGACTCTCACACAAGTCTGAGTTCTACAACTACAGCATTCCTAAGCCTCTGAAACACCAGTTGATTACCTACTGATTTTTAAGAAAAGAGAGGTATATTTGTGCCCCTGCAAATATTTACTCATTTACTGTAGACATTATTTCCTGGAACCTGGCAGTCCCTAACTCAGCTGCCAAATCCTGTAACAAAACGGAGGCTGCAGAAAGGAAAGCTCAAAAACAGTGACATTACTGCTCAGATATTTCTCGCTTAATTAGTCTTTTTACCTCTTCAAAGCAGCACAGTGTTCGGGACTCCTCTCTCCTGAAGCGCTGTAGTTATTTACTTGGATCCTAGATAGCCCACATCTGTAAGCACTCTTGCCAAAGCACCCTCGACCACCATCCTCCTTTGAAGTCACCCACACAAGGGCCTTACAGGGCACAGTAACAGTTTTATGATTCAATTCCTTTTTTGAACTCTTCAAAATTTACTTTGGAGCTGTGCTGGTTTTCTTTCCTTTCTCTGCTGCTGAGGAATAGTGCAGAGTCCAGACGCTGTGCTGGAGGAATGTGAGCACATAAACCACTTCCAGATGTGCAGAGTGATGATACAGCCCCAGATCTGGCAAACTTGCCTCAGAGCTTCAGCTAGCAGATTGCAAACAAATCCCACAAGACAAAAAGTCTTAAAGGGGTGGGGGAAAGAGAAGGAAACAAACCCTTCCAGAAGTTACTTCCAAAATCTAGATGCAAGTTATGCTTTTAGTCATTATTTATGGTAAATGTGAACAGGTAACTAGTGTGCCAGAGCCAGACTACCACATGCCAAAGTCTAACAGAAATCCAAAGTTTTTCCAGTGTCTGTTGGCAGAGTTCTTGAGAGTCAAAAGCTACAGGAAACTTGCAAAAGTCAACTCTGAACATGCATTTTGACTTGAATAATCTCATTTTCTAATCTTTGAGCATTTAATCCACAGGTTTGGTTTAGATTCAAAAGGATCTCGGATTAAGGTAACCAGCACATGGTGATACCCTGCCTACTAAACTCTCCTGGAATGCTTTTGTACTTTTCTTTCTACAGCACTTCTTTTATTTGAATTCTGTCCCTCCCTTCTAGGAATGAGCTTTCTAAATGATAAACCACTGGTTTTTAACAAGACTTTCATGAGTACTGAAAGGAATAACAATAAACATCTTCAACTCTAAACTATTTTTTGTATTTTTATTGTGAGGCAGTGCCAAATTTATGAGTAATAGTCAATAAAAGTCTTTAGAATCTTAACTGTTTTAAATGACGATTGCTCCATTTGCAGGAGCCAAAAATGTGGGATTTCAACTATGCGCCTCAAACATGCCCAAACTGTATTATCTGTGTCTGATTTTGTACAGGAATCTCTCCTCTACTTGAAGAAAAATTAAATGAAGAGTTATACATACAGTTATGTGCTTTGTGCAGATGGCCACAACTATTAGTATTTTGTTGTGCTATGATATTTAAGTTGTATTAAACTCATGTTCACCATAATCCACCCATGTTTTTTTTCACCTTCCCTTCCATTTCTATGTGAATTTAAACAGATCTGAGCAGCACGTAGTCATATGAGCCTGCAGAACTGGGACTGGCTCCTTCACCTGGCAGAACCCTCGGGATTACTGGCAATGCAGTAACACCTTCACAGAATCAGGTTGGAAAAGCACTCTGAAACCATCAAGTCCAACCTACAACCAAGCACCACCTTGTCAACTAGACCACGGTGCCACATCCAGTCCTTCCTTAAACACCTCCACCACATGCCGGGGCAGCCCATTCCAATGTCTAATCACTCTTTCTATGAAGAAATTCCTCCTAATGTCCAACCTCAATTATACGTGTCAGCATCATCATTTACCGTGTAGAACTCAACAATGAGAAGAGACTTTTAGCACCAGATACACCTTCTTTGGATTACCCTCAGCATCACACGTTTATATTCTCACAAAACACTCCCCTCACACAGGAAAGAGCAGCTTCTCTCCTGCAGAACGAGACCTTCGAATTCACTCCGATCACCCGCTGCCAGCTGTAGAACCGAAACCTCTGTTGCTAATCTCAACCTTCAATGTTTAAACAGGAACTCATTTCTTTCTCGCCGCACACCTCGCAAGCAGCAGCATTGCCTCGCCTACCGCTAGCCAGTTAAAAAAAAAAAAAAATTAAAAAAGAGAACATGCTACACGTTTCTGAGGGCTCGGCGGCAGAGGGGGTGCCCCAAGCAGAGGAGCCCACGCCGCGCCCGCTCGGGCGGCGTGCGCTGCAGGCATGGAGCCCCTCCACAGGGATCCCGGCGGAGCACGGCCGGGCCCGGGGGCGCCGCAGGAGCGGAGGGGGCCGCGCCGAGCCGGGGCTGCGGCGGAGGAGGCCGCGGGGCGGGACACGGACCCGCCGCCCTCACGTCAGCGCTCCCCCTTCCCCGGCGGGCTGCCCCGGCCGCGCGGTGCGTTGTGGGAGCGGCGCTGAGATGGCGGCGGCCGCCGCCGGGCTGAGCTGGAGGCGGGTGTCTTCCTTCACGGGGCCGGTGCCACGCTCCCGCCACGGGCACCGCGCGGTCGCCATCCGAGAGCTGCTCATCATCTTCGGCGGCGGCAACGAGGGCATCGCCGACGAGCTGCACGTCTACAACACGGGTGCGCGGGGCGGGGCCCCGCCGCGGGGCGGGCGGAGCGGGGGGGACAGCGGCGGGGCTGTCCCGTATGCGACCGCCGGTGGCACCGGGCTCCTCACGGCGCCGGGACCCCCCAGGCCTCCCGTCCTCCCCCGGCGCTGCCCGCGGGAAGCTCGGCAGAGGGGGCGGCGGGCGGGCTGAGGAGCTGGCCGGAGCCGAAATGGCGGGGCGGAAAATACGCCTGGGCCAGGGGTCTTCCCTGGGGTAGTACTGCGCCCTGGCTGGTGCTGCGGGGTTGGTGCTCCTTGCTGGGGAAAAGCGAGCGGCAGGATGGCCCGGTGCGTGTCGCGGCTGCTCTGCCGTGCCCGGCTGTTGCGCAGGGATGCGGAGGCTCTCTTCGCTGGCAGGTCGCGGCTGAATGGCGGCAGGCGGGATTAGTCCCTGCGAGTGTCCGGATCCCCCTCCTTCCCTCTGGTGGCGGCAGCTCACGAGAGCCGAATGCGCTGGAATGGGAATCTTGTTTGGAAAAGTGAACATGTTGGCATCGGGAGCCTTTCCAAACAGGAAGCTGCCCAAGACCGATTTTATTTATGAAAGATCAGATGCCCAAATAGTTACAGTACGGAATGCTGGATGAGGCTGGAAAACTTGCGTGTAATTTCAGGGCTTGGGCCGAGACGGGGGAGTTCAGTGACTGATCTGTGCTTCTCAGTCAGACAGTGTTGGCTGCTTGAGGTTTTTCAGGCAGACTTTTCTCAGATAGCTTAAAGATCTACTATGCTTAAATCACATTTCTGACAGAGAAACGCAAAAATCTCTTAACCTTTCTGTTCTAACAAATAATCCAAAGAAAACTCTTAACATAGATATGCTATCAGAACAGAGGTTCTGACGGATGCCTTTTGAATGAGTCTTATCGTGACTTGTTTTTTTTTCTTCCCAGACTTTCTGCTTAAGGTGTTTCCCCTTTGCAGCAGTAACAAAAAGCATCATGACTTAGTTGCTCCAGTTTCTGGATGAGTGCTTGGCCCAAACTGACCTTTTTTATTCTGGGGTTTAAGATGCAGGGTTATGACCTGAGCTGCCCGAGTGTGGGATGTCATCCATGGCCCTTGCTGTGCACGTGATGATTTTTGAGGAGCTGGCACACAGTGAGAGCATCTTAATCCCCTGCAGCAACGCTCACTGGAAGCTTCTAATTTCCTGCTTCTCCTCTTCGTGCTCATAAAAAGGTGTAGGAAAACGAAGACATTGTCCCCTGTAATTCTTAAATTCCAGAACAGTTTAGGCGTCACTATGCTGCTGGATCAGACAGTCTCAGTTGCTTTTTCTTGGCTCTGTGCCTCTCCTCTCCCACTCTTTGGATATTAAAATGGGTCCCAGAACAGTGTAATTAGTTTTTGAATAGGGCTGTTAAGTCCAGGCACAGTGCCATGCTGCTGTAGCTCTAATAATTCTGTTTCTAGGGCTAGCTCCTTCTGAGTTAGCGTGGTTATCTCTTTTGTGTGGAACTGCACTTGTGTTCCTCATTAGCCTCTATTCTTGGCAAGTCTATTAAATTGCTGGATGACCCTTCATGACTGACAGTTGCAGTGACCTCATGGGCTCATTCATGTACTGAGCAACTTTGGTTTGATAGAGGTGTTTGCTTTTCTTGTTATTAAAGAAAATAAGAATTCATTTAAAATTTAGTGTGACGCAAATAGCCTTAGTTATCTGCAGATAAAAGGTAATTCTTTAGAAAGCAGAGGTGTCTAAAAATACATGTTCAGTGTTTGAAATATTTTTCTAATCTATTTTTCTGGGTTTTGGCTTTTTATTTCCTACTATAGTTACGAATCAATGGTTCCTTCCTGCTGTAAGGGGAGATATTCCTCCAGGCTGTGCAGCACATGGATTTGTTTGTGATGGTACCAGAATACTAGTTTTTGGAGGAATGGTTGAATATGGAAGATACAGCAATGATTTATATGAATTGCAGGTAGGAAATGTATTAATATGTTTTGATTTTCAGGACTACTATATTTATCTGTTTATGAAGAAACACATTTTATTTTACCAACTGCAGAGGAAATTTAGATGATCTTTGCTCTTCTTCAGAAGATTTTTTTCCATCTTAAGAATTTAAAGTTTATTCTAAATAACTTTGATATGGAGACTTTCATCTAGTCTAAATAAAGTATGATATATTTAGTATTTTATTAAGGTTAGCTCTTACATATCCCTTTTAGTGAATGTCCTAAGAAAAGCTCAGTATTCCCTTAAAAATCATTCAGAAAATATATAACTGTTAATATTATATGAATTCTATTTGTTATGACAGATTATCAATGAAATTATTTTTAAATAAATTTTTCTTGTCTTCAAGGCAAGTCGATGGCTCTGGAAAAAAGTAAAACCTCAAGCTCCTTCAAATGGATCACCACCCTGTCCTCGGCTTGGCCACAGCTTTTCTTTGTATGGTAACAAGTGCTATTTATTTGGTGGCCTGGCAAATGAAAGTGAAGATTCAAATAATAATGTTCCCAGGTATGGTGATTTGTCTTTGAATTGAATGGCTTTAAAAACAAATAATTTGATTTGACAGCTTTGAAAAGGTACATTCTAGGCAGGCTGTCCTGCCTAGTACTCAAAGTTGGATTATTTGTGCAGTGAAAGGGTTACATGCGAAGAAGGTTAAGTATTCCTTCTGCTAATCCCGCAATATGGAACACTGAGTGATAGCTCTGACACTTTTGTAGGGAAACCTGAGTAGGCTTTTGTATTTCTCCTGGTATTTTGGGTGATGTTTTTAAGAATGGCTTGTTTGTAAGAGTTACCTTAATCAGCAGAGTCTCATGAGTCATCAGGGAATTCATGATGGATGTTTCTTCTGTATTGCTGTGAAAAACAGTTATCAGTTCATCTGGAATTTTTTTACAGTAACAGCTGAAGTTGCCATTGTAAGAAACTATATTGTGCTATAATGCTGAAGTTTTGTATGCACATTCACCTGCAGTTCAGAGCACTTACATCCACTGAGCTATAAGCTGGCAATTTCAAGCTCAGTAAACAAAAGATATCTGGTGTGAATGCCAAGATTCAAAGACCATTATCTAAAAATAACTTACTGATAGATTCAGCAACAAATGACTAATTGTGCATTGGCCAGCCTGAAGACACAAGAAAACAAACAGCTGCTTCTTATCTTTGTTGCCTGAAGAGTTGCAGAAATTTCTCTCTAATACCCCTTGTCATCATGTATTTCCCACAGCTTTGTGGATTATTGTGTGTCTGTATGTAGCAATTTTTGCAAGAAATGTTGTTTTCATGTTTCTTTCATGTAATACAGTGTAGCAAATAAGAGAACCTGTCTTCTCAGAGGCAACAAGTTACAACTGTTTATTTTTTTTCTCGTTTAAAATCCATTTTGAATTCAGATTTGGTACTGCCCACAATGCATCAAATGTTTTGAGAGTTTAAAACTCTTCACCCTCCCAAGACAGAAGTAATACCTGGAAGTGGTTAGGGTTTAAAGTGCACTTGTTGTCATGCTTATAAGTGAGTTTTTCATACTTTGACAATAATACTCTAGATATTTAAATGATTTCTATGAACTGGAGCTGCAACATGGGTCTGGCGTGGTCGGCTGGAGTATTCCTGTGACCAAAGGAGTCTTGCCATCTCCCCGAGAATCTCACACAGCCATAGTGTACTGCAGAAAAGATGTGGGAAGCCCAAAGATGTATGTTTTTGGAGGCATGTGTGGCTGTCGGCTTAATGATCTCTGGGAACTTGACATAGGTGAGTTGGTTTGCCAGTAGAAGTGAGTGCTTACTGGCTGAGGGGAAAAAATTACAGTATAGAATGGTTAATGGCATGCTGTGGTGCAGATATTATTGAGACTCACACCATGGTGTTAACCTTTTGTAATATTTGGAATTAAATAGATTGTTTGCATATATTATCCTCACTGATTATGGGTACTCCATGAGACAGATATCATAGCCTTTAAAACACTCTAAAGAAACCAAGTTGAATAACCATAATGAAACCATAATTTATGTTTTTGATAAACACTTAGTTTATCAATATTTCCTGTGATTTTTTAAAAAGAAGTTCCAAGTGCTTGTTATCGCACTCTTTTTCTAAAAGTAGCCATCTTAAAAAGCTGAAATTTAGCTTTGCTGAATATTAGAGGTAGGTTCCCTCCTAAAATCCAGGTAGTGAAATATGTAGCAACAAGATAATTTTTTTTGAGGATTTTATTCTCTTTCTTTTAGAAACCATGACCTGGTCAAGACCAGAAACCAAAGGGACAGTACCACTTCCTCGCAGTCTCCATACGGCCAATGTAATAGGAAACAAGTATGTCTGTTGTTAAAAGCTCAACTCTAGAAAGGTACACCTAGTAGGAGAATTGATGATGCTTATCCACTACTGCTCAGTATAAATATCAGCCCTGTAGAGTAGTTTTCTGCTGCTGTTTCAGTGCCACTATTAACTCAAGGGTAGCAAGCTGTCAATATTTCCATCCAGCAGGACAATCTGCCCAAGCCACCAGCAGCTTTCTGGAGCACCTTTGTGCATTCTGGGGCAGCCTCAGCTGGGCCTGAGCTCTGTCAGGAGCAAGCTTCAGTGCCTCTGTGTGTGTGACACAGATGAGGTAGCTATGCAAAGTAACTTCTCAAAGAGCAAAACTAGTTCCAGGCAAAGCTCTTCTCCACTTTTTCTGCAGTCTGTCCCTCATTACTCTGCTTCTTGCCCATATGGTTTGTTTTGGCAGGTAGCATTGATAAAATGGATTTTTAAACATAGGTTTCAGTCCATTTTGTATCAATTTACAAGCTGGCATGAGGAGAAAGAGGCAAGGGAGTAAAGAGGTACAAAAGCTTTATATCTTCTGATCCAACAACTTAGCTTCTTATTATTTACTTAAAATGTTGGTAGTTTGTAGCCTGCATTATATTTTTAAATTTTGATATCTGAAGTATATAAAAATTTAATATGATGCCAGTCATTTTAGTATGACTTACTGAGGGCTCTGCAGTAAAATATTGCAGAAATTCTGTTGTATGTAAGGGATTTTTGGAGACCATTAGCAGTTTGATGGTTTGCTAAATGTTACAGTATTAACTGTTGTTTTTAGGAAGTTGTTTGAGAAGTTTCTGGGACTTTTTTGTGCGGTTGAGTTTTTCAGTCAGTCAGTTTACTCAGAAATTTCAGGAGGTAGATGTCCGCAACAGTACTTCATAAAGACAGTAGATACAAATAAGATTTGCTGTGAACCAGAACTGTAACACACTGGAAAATTTCCTTTTTGTCCTAGTTTGAGAGAGCGCACGCAGCACATCCAGATGTTAATTGGTGTTTCTTTTCTTTTTCCCTCTTCCCTCTTTTTCTGTATTTCAGAATGTATGTTTTTGGTGGATGGGTTCCACAGTCAGCAGAAGGTGAAATTTCTGCTCCTGATGGTGAATGGAAATGCACTGGTTCCTTTTCTTACCTTAATTTGGGTTAGTGTTTCTACCTTTCTGGGAGTGGGTATTTTGAATTAATATTTTCTTAACAGAGTAGAGTAACTGTTTTGAAGACCTTGAAAAAACTTCAGGATACATAGTTGCAATCCTGGCTGAGTAAAGAAGTTGTCAGTTTTTTGCACATTACTTGAAAAGTAATATTTTAATTATTATTTTTCTTTGTCTTCAAATCTTTATTAATACAACCTTAATGCTAAGTAATGTACATACTCCTTCTTCATTTATAGAAGAACACAGGAGACAGATTCTGAAATGAGGTTTTTCTAAGCATGTTAGTACTATCCCTGAATTCTCAGCTTCTGATCTATTTGCCTGAGAGAGATAACCAGAGGTCAGAAAGTTCAGCCTGTATGAATTGATTTTATCTTGCACACTAATTGGAAAGTGACCTTCTCTTCATAATACTTCTATTTTAAATGCAACTGTCTATAAAAAGAGAGGTGATTTATTTATTTTTTTTTATTTTTTTTTCTGAGCAGTTAAGTGTGTTAACATCTTTATTTCTTGTTTTGGAAAACATCTAGAAACTAAATGCTTTGAGTTTTGTTTACTAGATACCACAGAATGGATAGGTCTGATCTCAGATTGCCAGGAGGACAAAAGTAACTTGTTACCAGGGCCAAGAGCAGGACACTGTGCCGTAGCTGTTGGCACTCGTCTCTATATCTGGAGTGGTAGAGATGGTTACAGAAAAGCTTGGAACAATCAAGTTTGCTGCAAAGATCTTTGGTACCTTGATACTGGTGAGTCAGAAATAAATAAGAGACTTGTACTGTGTTCTGTTTTATTAACATATGGAAAGCTTGCATGATTGATGATCAAACATTAAAGCTGTAGCAAATTTGAAGAGTATTTACATTTTTAAGATTGTTTTTAAATCATGCTTTACTGCTGGTTGTTTAAAGGCTATTACTTAAAATGAAAAAAATTAGGAAGGCTTCTTTAAAGCCTCTGGGAAAACTTTGTGCTAAATTCTGCTCTGCATACCATAGTCAGTTGATACAAGATGCTAAAGATTGTTTTGCCTAAACTCAGGGTTCCTGGCCTCTTTTTAGTCATCTTTTCTGCTACTACTTACTTTTTTTACCAAATCCCTTCTCTTGGGATTACTGCTGCTGCTGCTGCTTCCTCATCTCTTGGACTGCAAAAAGATACTCTTCAATCTAAGAAAGGACCAAATTGTTACTGGGGATGAAGGGAATTCTGGAGACTAATCACTCATTAGTAGCTGCATTGATAGCAGGACACTGAGTTGGGAGAGAGGGAATTAGAATAGAAGTTTTTTTTTCCTGTTTCATTTTTCCCTCAGAAAATGAAGAAGAGGTGCAGGAGAGGGGTGTGCTTAGGACTGCAGCCTGGTCAGGCATAGAGGCATGTGAGAGGAGCAAGCCATTGGCATTAGTCATGTCCAAGTTTCAGCCTGTGCAGAAGAAGTTAGAGCAAAAGCTCACTTCAGCTACACAGAGCAAGCAAAAAGGAAGAGGAATCATTTATGAATTAGAGGGATATGTAAAGCTTTAGGAGCCAAAGAGCTACCTGCAACATTTCAGGAAAGCACAAGGATCTTTTGTCTCTGTATTCCCTATAGTGATGTAGCTACAACCCAAAGGCCTACTGGCAGCAGAACCATTAAAAGCAAAGCATCAGAACTGGAGCATTTTTGAACACTTTGAAAAAACACTTAGTAATTCTCTGACTTGACTTGTCCCCTTTGACAGTGGTTTCTTGTTGAATATATGGTGGTATATACTGTACATCAGTGAAAAAGGAGTGACTGATTTTACTTGCAATATGCAGCTATTTAATAAACTGGTAAGGGAGGGCAATTTGTAACATGCCATCTGTGTTTTATTGGTTTCCCGTAGAGAGACCTCTAGCACCATCACAGGTACAGCTGATCAGAGCTACAACCAACTCTTTTCAATTGAAGTGGGATGAAGTACCTACAGTTGAAGGATATCTACTTCAATTACATGCTGACTCACCAGTGCCACCGGTGGCTGGAATTCCTGACACTGGCGTTCCTGAGACATCCATGCTGAGTTCACAAGGTAGCAGTCATCACATTACACTAATGCTCATGCACAGGCAGACTGGAGGGTTGCATAAGTAATAAATATGAGTTTGTTTTTTAAAGAACCATTCTGTGAGAGAGAGACCCTGTTTCTTTGGTTATTCTCCAAATGCCTGCATCATAATTATGGCAAACTCCCCTTTCACTTGTTTCTGTTGGTTTTGACCAGCTATCTGAATTATGAAGATATACGTAGAATGCTGGGCACAAGTTGACAAAGGAAACATGAGGAAGGGATTTTATCTGACTGTTTAGCCATACAGTTTCATTTCAGACTTACTATAAAGTTTTCCTTCAGGCAACTTTGGCCTCCCTTTTTCTTACTGAAATAGGTTAAAACCATCATAATATTAAGTTTTACATAACTGATGGGAATTTACTTTTGTTTACTTGCAAGGTGGCTGTTCTCTCCATCAGAGTCTACAATCATTGCCTAGCATCCCTTATGCAGAAATGAAGGTGGATCATCCCAGCCAAACAAATAATCCCATTCCTAATAATGTAAGTGTAAACTGAAAAATGCTTCAGTGTCAAAACAGTGTGGCAAGGTAGTGAACTGCCAGAACTGAAGTTTAAAACTTCAGTTTTAAAACTCCCTGTATACTTCTTAGGTTTTAGAAAAAAAAAAAAGAAAAAGCAAATAAAACAAAAAGAAAGACACCTGCTGAAGTAGTTGTCTGTTTTCTTACATACTTCTTGCTTTAATGACTGAGACAAAATCTTTCAAGTCCTCTTCTTGTTAATGCAAAGGGGAATTGCAACTGTATTGTCTTCCACAATGCCAACTGTGAGTCTGATACCAAAAGGAATACTATTCATCCTCAGAATGTTGGTGACATTAATGTGGGAAGCAAAAAGAATAGGGCATATTCCTTCTTTGTTAGTCTAGTTTAGTTTTATGCTAGTCTGCTTATTTGTAAGTTCCTACAGCAGGTTAAATCCAGTTATTATCTGTGGTGTGCAGTTGTACATGTTCCTCTGTTTCGCCAATTTAACAGAAATAATGAGGACAAACTCTGGCTACAGGATCCCGTTTTTAGAACTTTGGATCATTTCTTAATTGTGTAAAGTCCGAGATCTGTATGGGATCCATAATGTATTCCTGGAGAAAACACATGTAGAAATACTTTAAATTTCACTAAGAGTAGAAATATCTCAACTACATGTCAGGAAAGCAAAGGTTGAAAGCCTCTGTAATTGTGATTTTCCCCATTGCCCAAAGTCCCCCCAGCAGACTAAATATACACAGCAATGAAATGCCGTGTAACGATAAAATTTAGTGTGACTGTTCCAAGTCAACTCTGTGTTTGAGTCTTTGTTTTATAGTGACTAAGATAAGGATTAAGAGATTGATTTCTTGGTCTAATTTAAAGTACTAGAAGGAATTATTGGAGGAGTTTATATTGTTGTTTATGAGCAAGCATTTTCATGCCATGTTTGCAACTGAAATTTCTGAACTTCGCAGTTTAACATTAACAAATGTGTTGTTTTGGTTAGGTCCAAGTTGCCCTTTCATCCAGTTCAAAAGTAGAAGGAAAAGAAAAGGTTACAGCACCTGAAAACAAGGTTACACAGGAGACTATGAAAAACCACACAGATGCTGCAGGATTCAAAGAATCAAATGCCCCTTCTCTTTTGCCTGTTTGTACTTCAAGTAAGATTACTATAGAAAAAAAATAGAGGAAAAAAAAGTGAGAGTTAAAATTCATCTCAAAAACATAAAATAATGTTGTTTCTGTCTTGTAGTTTAAAATTATTTAAGAGTCCTTTGTAGTGTATGAAACCCATCTTGTGTTAGTTATTACTGAACGTATTTTTGGAAGATACAAAGAAAATTGAAATCTTAACTTGTCTGAAGTGTTGCAAGGTACATGAAATTCTCCATATATTAATTATTATTATGGAAAATCTGTCTATTTAAACATTAATAGCCATTTTTAGCATCAAGTAAAAAGGGACATATGACATTTTACAACATTATGGTGATGGTAACTCCAAACAGACACTGTGTCTGTCTGTTAGCAGTGAAAAGCTATTGGCTGATGTAAAATTTCAGGCAATGTAGAGACAAGCATGTTTCTCGCTGATTGTAGAGGAAGTAAAAGATGACAAGGCTCTGATTTATGCATTTCACTGAAGTGCCTTGAGTTCAGTGTAGTGAATCCAGGCTTAATCACCTGATCTGTTTATATTTGATCTCAGCGTATTTTATAGGTAGTTTTATATTTTCTTCACAGTGTAATTTTATATTTTATAGGTAGTTTTTTATTTTCTTCACAGTGTAATTTAATTAAATGTGGAAATTTTGGTTCTTATTGCTAAGTGAGAAACAGACTTCTACAGGGGTTAATCTTAAATTGATTGTTAGAAATCTATGATGCTGATTTGTGTGGATGTTTTATTTTAGTAGGGTTTTTTTCCCAAATTATTTTTTTTGTGACCAGATACATAAAAACCAGCAAGCTTAAAATAACTGTTTACATACACCTATTTATGACTGTGGAGACAGACTCCTGTTCAGTTATAAACATAAAGAAAGCATTAGCAATCAATATAATCAGATCTGTTCTAACCTAATTCTGTGCTAAACTCAGGCTTTATATTAAACTAAATCCATTAGACCAAGATGAGATTTGGTGTGTTATCAATATTGAATTCTTGCTAATATTTTCTTCTTTTTTAAGGTGCTCAGTCATCAGCAAATGTAGGCGAATTACATGACTTGGACAAACAAAGTGTAAATCCTGATGCTTCTGTATCCAGTACTGTCTCCAGCACACAAACTATGGTAACCCAGCAGGCTGTTAAAACTGAATCATCAAGTACAAATGGGGCAGTTGTTAAAGATGAAACTTCACTAACAACATTCAATTCAAAATCTGAAGGTTTGAAATGTGTTTCACATACTGTATTTTGAGCCATATATTTCTAAGGCCATCAGAGTTCCTATAGTGTGGTGGGATTCCCATCTTGAGTAGTACCTGGGATGTAGACAGGGCTTTGGGCATTGAAGACCTTGTGCAGCGTGGATGATCTCTGCTAGGGTTTATACATCTTTTAAAATCAGGATATTCCTTCTATGCATTTGTAAATCACCATGTTTCCTGTACGTTACAAATCTTCATTTATGCATAGGTCCATTTTCTAAATATCAGTGGTAGCCTGCTTTGCTGCTCGTTGCACATTTACTTTCATTCAGTGGTTGTCTATTTAGTCAGCAAAAGACTAAAATGGTAACCTTGGATGATTTTGACTTTAAGCAACTGACCTCTGTAATAAATATGGCCAGTTAGTGTGGCCAGCTGGTCTAATGTGCTAGCCTCTTCACAATCTGCTGGAAATACCCAAAATAAGCAGCAATGCAGAACATAAATGGGTAGTTTTTCAAGTTTTGTTTTTGACAAATATCCACAGGCAGTGCTTGTTATTGTTTTGAGTGTTAACTAAAGAACTGTATTCTCATATTGATGTTGTGTGTATAGTGTGATTTTTACCAAGCAGTATGGTATTTTAAGAGCAAAACCCAGGAACACAAGCATAGAATACTAATACTCCCATGTGTTAGTCGTGTGGTTAATCTTTTTTTTTTTCTTTAAAGATTCCGTGTTAAATTTAATGAATGCTCTGTTCCCATTTGTTAAGGTTGTTTGCAGTTTAACTGCTTATGTTCAGAATTCAGACTGTATTGATGTCAGAAAAACTGCAATCAGATTAAGAATTCACACTTAGACTATTCATACAATGTCCCCAGTATGTGCCTCAATCTGGTATTTAGATTATTTGTTCACAAATATTTTATATTGATTTCATAATCCTGTCACTTTTTAGGATTTTCTGAGTCCTGCCTTCTGTTTGTATTATCTGTAGCAACCTCCAATGCCAGACTCTCAGAATTGTTCTGTGAATTTGATAGAAGCCAGAATTAGTTTGTGTTATAAATAGAACTGCATGCAAAAGAAGTCTGAGACGTTCTTGTGCAACAAATACTTGTAAATGGCTGTTGAGGTCAACTTTCATACTCTGTGGGTTTTGTATTAAATTTCTTCTATTGCTTCCGTTTTTAAAATTTAATGTTTTATTTTTAGCTGCTGAAACTGCTTATGTCACGCCTTCAACAAGGGTCAGTACTGGACAGACAAATGATTCACACTCTTCTGTAAGTCTGAAAAAGTATTATCAAATTCCTTTACCTATTGTTCTGTTGATTAGTTGTAAGGGCTCTTCTGTTTTCCTTTAATTATATTTTTGAAAGAAAAGCAGTGTTTATTTTGAGCTTGGAGTGAATAATACAGGGGTAAACATATCTGTTGTAAAACTAATTGCATTGTGTGGGTTACATGTGAGTCTAAGTAGCAGTTGTGTAGTTGGGAGGAGATCCAAGTACGTGTTTCAGCTGTTGAATCGTTTTTGTCAACTGGCACAGTGGAATGGTCTCTGCTGCATGATGTGCAAATGTAAAAAATTTTCCTGTATGCACAACTGAATTTAGAATGAAATATGTATTAGAACAGACTAGTGTTAGCTGCTGATTCTATAGATTTGAAACGTAACTGAACTGACATCTTGATGTTTTTCCCTAGAGGAGATGGGGACTGACTATGCAAGCTGTAAATACTGCCTGAAAAAGTAAATGCTTCCTATTTCACCTGCTTACAACTTAATACACAAACCCAAGGTGCCACTGTTGCCACCAAAAGCGAGGAACTAAGGCTGGGGAGAAGCAGCTGCTACCAAAGGGTGGGGTGCTTTTGCCAAGAGCAGCTGCAGCTCCTGCCCCATTTCCATACTAGCAGGATCATGGCCTGTCTGTGTGGGGCACCTGACAGTGCAAGTGCCCTCCCTGGTGCCTGGAGACCAGCAAGAAAGCCAGTTTGTGTTACTGGGTCAGTCAGGAGCAGTTTGCACGCCCTCCATCCCCATGGCCCCACGCCACAGCAGAGGGCTGTTCTCAGCTGCAGGCGAGTTCTGCAGTGCCTGACAAAGAGCAGCGTGGGGCTGAGGTACAGCTGAGCCCCAGGGGGAGCTGCTGATGTTGGACCACCTTGGGAAACTTCTTGACCTCTGAGAGAAGGTCAAAACCTTCTCTTAACTACATGCTGCTACAGACACCTAGTTCTGCAGCTTTAAGCTTCTTCCCTGCCCCATTCAGAATATCAGATGTGACATCCCAACTGTTACTTTTTAAATGACAGACTGTGTCTGAGTAAATGTATAAGAACTGGTTGGTTTTGCACAGTATTTTAACAATACATGCATATTCATTTGAAGCATAAGAAAGTAACACTGGTATAAAAGGGGGTTGTCTCTTACATATACTAGAGCCTTGACATTTTTTTCCATGGCATTGAAGTGTGGGTAATCTACATGACGTGTTCTTCAAATACTAGAGAGCTCCCCAGAGGCCACCGGCACCAGTGAAAACCAGGGATCGCCGGTGGTATGATGTGGGAATTTTTAAGAACAACAGTGCTGTGGTGAGCCAGTTCTACTTGCTGCCAGAGGAAACACTGAACATCAATAGCAAGGTAGCTGCTGCTTCTCTGGTATAACTTGCACATACCTGTTTTAGAATTTGTTGCTTGAATAGTTCACAACAAAATATGGGATTTTCTAATACTGCAGCAGAATCTGGTGCTTGTAGGAGTTGTATTTTATGACCAGTAGTTCTTAATGTATTTTTCTCACCTTTTTTACTATTTCCTAAACTAGAATAATTTCTTTTGTTATTTATGCATGATAGTACAAAATATCTTATTTTGCTATTGCTGATTCTTTTTTTATTTCTTGCCTTAGAAAACAATTTTAAACTTATAAATTTTCAAGCCAGTAAAATTCTTAAAAACTAAAACGCCCACAGTTTCTTAATATGTCATTTCGGTCCAGCATTGAAATGTTTCAGTTTCTTCTCTATTCCCAGAATCTTTGCATAAAAATTCTTAAAGATACTAATAAAAATAGGCTTAGGCTGTTTAAAAATAGTAGATCTGGAACTGTAGTGGCTTTTCTGTTAGGTCTTTCTAATTTAATATTTGGTACATGTAAGTGGATACATGAAAATTATGAGTGTGAAACTTGCAAAAGTGTAACAGTTTTGATGGTTAAAAGTGTAAAATAGTGATGTCCTCGTTAACTAGAAACAAAAATTGTGTCTTCTTGAGACAGAAACAAAATAACAGAAGCCTTCCTTTGCAAGCACTTCACTACAAATAGTCTTAGTTTTAAAGAGCACACAACATTGTACAGTGTTTACATTAATTCTGTTTTCCTATAGAATAATGTTCTTTCACATTATTCTATAGGAAAATAGTTCCACTGTAAGGATCAGTGATGCATCAATGCATATTTTAGTCATGGAAGTATGGTAGCACATCATGTTTCAGAAAGCTGTTTGTTACTAACTTACTGTGCTTTTCCTTAAAACCATTTTGATTACTTACACATTGTACTGTAGCCCCTAATGTTTGGAATAACTACTTTTGAAATAAAAGTATTTTTTAGGACAGAAGATTATGTTAACTAATTGTAACTTATATAGTTGTAAATGCTACTTTGTTTTAACTTTCCTGAGTAAAAATAACCACAAGGCACAGTTTAATTTCAATGACTGAAAAAATGGGATATCTTTTGGTCTAGACATGTAATACATTGCATATTACATAGCTGTTTTGAGGTGAGATACTGTGTCAGTCAAAATCTTTTCAAAAATTCTGATGTAAGTACAGCAGTATTAAATAGAGTTTCAGTTTCAATTAAACTTTATTAATCTCAGCTTAACACTTTATACTTTTTTAGGCTAATTGTGTTTATAATATTTTAAAAATTAGCACAAATGTTGCTTTATTTTCAGACGGAAGGTGCAGATGTACCAGACTACAGATTACTTAAGAAACAAGATCTGTTTCCAGGCACAGTGTACAGATTCAGAGTTGCTGCAATTAATGGCTGTGGTGTTGGGCCTTTCAGTAAAATCAGTGAATTCAAGACGTGCATTCCAGGTTTTCCTGGAGCTCCTTCGACAGTCAAAATCACCAAGGTGAGAAATAGACGTAATTCTGATTCTGGTTCTGATGTGTGAAATTCTGGTCACCGGTGTAATCTCAGAACTCTTGGTTATAGTTGGTTTTAAGTCAAAATTGTCATACAAAATAGTGTCCAATGCTTACTTGGTTAACTCTGCTCAATATAATATCCTTTAAGAAATTTTCTAAAAAGAATTCTTTTAAGAGTTAATTACAGTTTCCCCATGATTTTCTAGTCTTGCATCATTAAATCTATAGGGGTTTACCACACTTGTTTAAAAAAAGTCAAAAGACATCCTTATCTCTAGAGTGGTGATGATAGGTTAGAAATTTCAGATAATCTTTAGAATTTGGGGTTTTTTTGTATTGTTTATATATTTATGGTTAGCTACATACTATCATATTTTTCTCTCTTTCTTCAGAGTGTAGACTGTATTCATCTTTCTTGGGAGCCTCCTGCTTCACCCTCTGGAAATATTTTAGAATATTCTGCCTACTTAGCCATCCGTTCCACGCAATTACAGGAAAATCCAAGTCAGCTTGTATTTATGAGGATATACTGTGGTCTTAAAACCTCCTGCATAGTGACTGCTGCCCAGCTTTCCAATGCCCACGTGGATTACACCTCCCGGCCTGCCATAGTGTTCAGGATTTCAGCCAAGAATGAGAGAGGCTACGGCCCGGCCACGCAGGTTCGGTGGCTCCAAGGTAAAGTCACTGTCACACACAGCATTTGAGTGGAGCAGGAGCTGTGCATTTCTTCCAGAACCAACACAGCACTGCATGTGAACTTCTTGAAATGTTGGTTTGTTCCTTATGGGAGTTTTATGCAATTCTAGTTGTTGCTTCTGACTTCCCTAGAATTCACTTCAGCTCAGAAGTTTTTCAGTCTAATAAGAAGTAATCCAGTTTTGTGCATCATATAGATGACATACACTGTAATCAGGGGTTTTTTTCAGTCTTTTCACCCTCCTAAATGGAAAAAAAAATCCATCAGGTGATATAAAGTGCATTTTTGTGATGCATATGCACTTTAAAATCTGTGTTACAACCAGAAGAGGTATTGTCATCTTGTCCCTGGGCTTGAATTTGTACAAGTTCATGATGATTTGGGGACGGGGATGGGAATTGATCCACTGAAAATAAAATTAGTGTTAGCCTGGCCAGTTCTGTCTTGCCTCATAAGTAAGCCAATCTGGGGTCTCAAGTTTTGCTAGCTTCTCATCCTGCTCCTTCCCATTTCTGGCTTAGCTTTGTTGGGAGCTGGCTTTGCTCAGCAGGAGGTGCTGTGGGCACAGAGGAAGGTAGGAAGGGCAGAGTGCCCCCCACCTCGGGCTGCAGGGAACTGTGCTGGGGGGGGTAGCTGACCTCAGCTGCTGGGCTGGAACCCTGCTGTTGAATGCTCCACTGCTTGGTTTCTAATATGTGCTTTTCTAAGATGGGGAGTAACAATGAAGAAGTTGTCTTCTGTGATGTTCAGTATTTCAGTGCTGTTTTAACCCTTTATTTGGCAGGGGTTTTGACCATTGTCTATATCCTACAACTCTGAAATAGTGTTTGTTTGAAAATGTTTGAGTGTGTACACCATGTGAAATTATGAAACATTTAATAATGTCTCCTTTGTTTTGCAGATATGAAAACATCAGGCTCAAAGTAGAAACGACTTAATAAATCTCAAGTTTCGAATGTAGTGTTTAATGTAACTCTTGTACTATTTGTAAATGCTACAAATACTTTATTTTTGCATTGTTTTTATCTTAAAAATATATAACCTTTTTTACATTTGACACATCGATGTTGTAGAGCCTTGCTCAGGTATGAGTATCGTATAGAAAATATATCAGAGATGGTGGGGAGGAGGATCACTCTCAATCCAGCAGCTTTTTTTGGTAGTGATAAGTTAAAATGTAAAGAACACCGAGTTTCAAGTGAAAAATTAATAAAAGAATTGGCACAAGTAGTAGTATTTGAGGTAGAGTCCCTGGGACTGCTACAGATCTTGCATAGATAATTCATAAGATTTGGGATATGAGCAAATTCTGTTTGGTTTCAGTTCCCTATACCACATTCTTCATTGTGGTGCCCGAGTACAAGGCAAAAATTTCCAGTTATTATATAGTAACTTAAAATGTATAAATATTTTAATATATACTTTTTTGTAAAGAAATGATTTTTTCTACTATTTGTAGCAAATATCTTAATCTTGAAGGATATCCCCTGAAAATTTAAAAGGAAAAAGATAAACTTATCCATTGCTCTTATTACAAAAAACGTAAATTCATTGTAAATGCACTACTATTACATAAAATGATCCTTTTGTAGTTGTACAAATCTTAAACTTGTAAATACCAATGTTTACAAGAGACCTTTCTGGTCTTGTATTAAAACATCCATGAGATTCATTCTCTTTTTTTTTTTTTTTTTTTTTTTTTTAATCCATCTGCTTTGCTTTTAGCATATGCTTGCTTTTTGCACTAATAATAACTTACCTCATTCCTGTATTAGTAATCACTTGTGTTGCTTCCATAATGTTTCTGTAAAACTTCCATCTGAAAATTTTAACCAAAGTTTAGAATACATGGTAAGCAATTTTGCACATATTATATGGCAAGTTTCAACATATTTATTTCAGTTAATCTTCTTAAGTGCTTGTTTGCTTTACCAATATATTCTACCAATCAAGTTCAATATCTCCCTTTTACTATGCATCATTTTACATTATCTAGCTAGCTGATAAAATCAACAAGCATTACTTCTAGGAATAGGTTGATTCATTCCTATGCGAAAAGATAAAAATTGTTCACGGTAGTGAAATAAAGGTAAACATTTTAAATGCTATTTATGTATCTATATATAAAACTATGTTTACCAAAGTATAGAGAAAAATGGCTGAGTTGGACAAGGTCACTAGGTGAATAGATTGAGGCACCTAAATAAGATTTATTTTAAAATAAAATCTAAATTATTTACTGTGCAATGAAGTTTATACTTTGCACTTTAATTTTGCCCCAAATGCCAAAAGATCATACATCAAGGTAGAATTGCCTCTTCCAGTAAAATTTGTTTTAAGAGCATTTGTAAATATATAAACTAAAATCAATGATGTGCCTGGTTTGGTGAGAGAAGTATCACTAAAATAGTAGAGATTTAGCAGCTCAAGTCTCCCAGAGCAGATTTAACAGCCAAATGTTGGCTACCCTGAGAAGCGGGGTTATAACGAAGTGCTGGTACAGCCTTAATTATCGCAATGCATCACATGCTCCAGTAGCATCTATAAAGTGCTGGGGACCATAAATGGCTATAGTAGTGTTAATTGTGGCACAGGAGTAACACATGTTGTTTGACTCCAGAGAAGAATCATTATGTTTTTATGACAATGACAGATATCCCAGTTTCACTTTAAACATTGTTTATAGTATGAATGTATAGGACTTTTCCTGAAGTCAACTGGCTTTAAGATATTTGTGTTTTAATGGTCCATTTCATCAGGTAGGATCTCACTACCAATAATGTCTGATAACTGAAGTACCATACAAATGAACTGTCAACTAGAAGAATAGAACTTGGTTTTTGTTATTAGTACTGTGAAAGAAGCCTTTAGAGAAAACACTTGTGGCTTTGATTTTGTTGGTTGATAGCTGTGATTGTAGAGTTGTTATTTAAGAATAAAACCTGTTGGGTGTGTCTGGGTGGAGTTTTTTTGCACTTGGTTTCACATCCTTTGCACAATTTCTTTTTTCAGTGGGTGTGTCACGACTACCAAAGGGTAAAACTGTGGCGTTTTCAATGAAAGTATAATTTCCTTGTGACTGTGCTTTCTTCAGCTGACTTGACATAAGATGTCACTTTCTCTTTTTTGTCCAAGTCGGGTAACGTTGAATAGTGACCATATGCAACTCTTCAGTTGCTCACAGTTTTACTTTAAACTGAAATTGTGGTACACACTGTAAAATACACTTTTTGGTCTGTTTTTAGAACTGTATTTATAATGTCTAAATCCCACCTGTTTGCCTATCAACTAGATATCAGACAAATATTGATTGTTTGATTTTAAAGTTTAGAAGACTGTTGACACCAGCTCTTTGAGACTCCATGTTATCCATTTATTTCAGATACTGCTAAAGGACATGTAACAGAAGCTGAAATCTAGCAGATTACTATATCCATATTGTAGGAATGTCTAGTTTTACTGAACTCCTTAGGGAGGTTGTGACTGTGTCAGCATAGCACAGTTGTGCCAGTTATGGGGGGCACTGCTACAGCTTCATCTTCAGAATGTTCTTGTGAAAGTGGAAATGAAGTGAACAATAACCTACACTTTGTGTTTTCAAAGTAATTATAGCAATATCTTTTGAATGTAGTTTGGAGTAGAGCACATGATCATGCCATAAACTCTGAAGATATATTTGTAAGTATTACTGTTGTTATCTGATTATTTCAGGATAGCGAATTTGACGTGAACTTAATCTTACAGCCTGTTACTTAATGACCTCTACAAGGAAACTGACATTTTGTACAATACAAGTTGATTAGTCTTATTTTGAAGCATTGTTTGTTCTTTGTAATAAAGTGGTTGTCCTATCAAATGCATTGTAAATACTGAAGTGTGTCTGTTTTTTCAGCGGTGTACATGTACAAACTTGGAATTTCTGATGCAGAGAGTGTGTAAATTTCTCAAACTGGGGAAGAGGGTTTAATAATAAGCACTGCCATGATACTATTACTCTTTCCTAAATATTGTCTCCTAAGTTAATTCTTGGTTACCTCATGAGCTTTTTCTGTAGTTGAGGTTCTCCAATATCCCTGCCCCACCTTGTGCAGTTGCTGTGCACTCACCATTACTGTGCCCCCTTCCATGCCTTTGTGCCTTGCAGGCTGTGGCTTCTGAACTGAAATTTTGACATTATTTCCTCTGTCTATACAGGAGTCATGTTGCTGTTGCTGACAATGAGTGACAAAGAGTTTGGGGCTGCTTTGTTGCAGTTTGTTAAAAAAGATGTGTGAGCACAAAGTCTGTTCAGAATGCTTCTACTAAGGATTTGAATTGTGTTCATGTCCAGCTCTGCTCAAAATGACACGATCTTTTATGGCAGCTGACTATAGAGAACTCTTGTGGGAATAAGCAGTACATGTTGCAAGAAGCAGGGGAGCAGAGGAGCAAGTGAACTGAAAAGTCTACTGGATTGTTTCTAGACCTCCTTAAGAGACTTCACATGAGAAACTGCTAAAAGCTCTCTGCTCCAGATTGATTCCTTGTGTTCCTAGCCATTGTAATAATGGTTGTTTTCTGGTTATTTGTAATGCTTGCATTAGTGGAAAACAAATGGGAAGGCCTAAAACATCAGTGAAGAATCCTCTCTTGCTGTTTTTTTCCTGTTAATGAGATTTTAAGAGTAGGAGTTATTTTCTCTTGAAAGCAAATTTGAATTTGTTATATGAATTTATCTTAAAAACAACTCAGATTTATTTATTTATTCTTTATAGCATTATCTGGTCCCTAGCGTATTTTTATACCATTTCTAGTGAGCTAAACATCAGGGCTTTTATTCTGTGGCTTCCAGTTCTGACACTGAAGGACTTCCAGATTCCCAGGACAGGGGTGGAGCACTGACTGCTGGCACTGTCTGGGCAATGTGTTCCTCCTTCTGTTAATAGTAGTGAAATCTTCATTTTGAGGTGTTTGCCATTGGTCTGGAAGTGGAGATCCCTTTTATTAGAATTTCAACAAATCAGCCTAAAATATCAGGAAGATGAGCTTAATTCCTCTTGATCTATAGAGTCTTTAGGATACTGCACCTCCAGCACTTCCCCCAGAGAGAGGAAATCCCCGTGATGTGGGGCAGGTGGGGGTAGGGTGGGCACCCAGCTGGATCCCAGCATGAGTGAATGGTGGTGGGGCTCAGCCAGAGAATGTCTGGCACCGGCAGCCCCTGGAAGGGGAGTTAGGATGGCAGGAAGGCCCAAGAGATCTGTGTGAGCTACTGGGCCCCTTGGTCTTACTCCCTCCTTATACCTGCCTCATGCTAGGTGGTGAAAGTCTGGCATCTATAAATGTGATCAATTTCAACTGGGTCTGTTCCCTACATCCTTCAAAAGCCTGAAGTACTTCATGTATTTGTTTGGTTTACAGTCCTGACAGAAACAACAAAAATATCTCTCAGATTGGGATTGGTCATAGTTTGCTGTCACTGGTTGTTCTGGTTTTTTTGTAGTTTTGTTGTTGTTGTTGGTTTTTGAGGGGATTCTTGCCTCTAATAAGCATCTGCTTTTAATATCTGATGTAATTGATAAGTTGGTACAGCAGCTCCTTAAAATGAAAACTTCAGCTTGGATGTGGTATCTTCGAAGAGAAAAAGAGATGAAGCATTTCAGTGTGTCCTAGTGTTCAGAGAGTTATTTCTGTATCTGTTGAAAATATAAAATACTGTTATCCACACATGGAAGTTATCAATATACAGTTATTTCAAAGCAATTCTTAAAAGAGGCACACTGGCTATATGCTATTTTAGAAGGTTCAAAACCTTTTAGAAGGTCCAAAATGTTGGTTTAGTTTGCATCCTCTTTTTGTTTTTTTGTTTCTATTCACTCATTTAAATGTTTAACTGCCTTTTAGAGTAACCATCACTCTTGCATGCAGTGCTGGTAATTCTCTTTTAACAAAAAGTTATTAGTACAAGCAGTTATCTTGCAACTTTGAGCAGTACTAACAAATATCCCAAACTCTTCTTTTTAGCAGCAGTTTCCTAATTATTTCCTCATTGTATTTTGCCTGAGTATGAAACAGACTTTATATGTTGACTTTAAATGCTGCCTGCTCCAGAAGGAAAGCGTTTAGAGTCTGGGAGTAACTCTTTGAAATTACTGTCTTGAAAAAGAAAACCTGAAATATCAATCTAGCAGCTTGAGATTTCAGCTACTTACGTTTCAGCCATCTGAAGCAACATGAGAGCTGTCAAACCAGACAACATAAAACGGCCAGTTCTTGTCAATATTTCTTCTTGTGTGTACAGAACTTGATCCCACTGCATGTACTCCAGAAACATTTTGGATGAGTTTCAGCTGCTTGGCTTGTAAAACATGGCTGTGGTTATGGTTTTGGATAGAGTGAGAGCAGACTCATCCTCTGCTGCAGCCCTCCCCAGGCTCCACGTTCTCATCCCACAGGGCTGGAGCCTGTTTCTTTGTAGCAGAAATGCTCTCCAGCTGGCTGGAGGTGAGATTTCAGATCCTTCCCCTTCTCCCTCAGTGCTTAGCTTTTCCTGTCTGCTGGGTCCTGACATCTGCCTGTTCACCAGGTTGCTTTTCCCACGATGTTACACTGCACAGGGCGCTCAGGTGTCTGGTGGGTTTGGATTTCCTGGCTGGGGCCAAGGAGGAGTTGAACAGTGCAGAAACAAACTTGTGCATCCCAGCATCCTTTATCTGTGTCATGCTGCTCTTGACAGTGTTGGGACATGGGCTCTGCTGTGCTGGACTGTCTTCGCCCAGGGTGCAGATAGGGTTTCAGAAATAGCATATACTGTTGCAAATGTTTTAGCTGCAGCTGCATTTCGAGAGACACAGCCCTTGCACATGAATGGAGTCTTGGTTGTGCTGTTGGAGGTGGTTTTATTTGCTGTTCATGTTGCTGTACAGGCTGGGTAAGCATCAGGCACACATACATTAAATTAGCAGCCCAAAGGCTGCTCCTCTGCCCAGCAGATTTAAACCTTCAATAGTTTTCTTTCACACATAAGCAAATCAGGTGCCATTGCTCTGATAAATGGACCCTCTGGCCTGGCATACTGCAGTAAAATATTCCAGGAAATGAGCCTGGAAATTTGCCTGGAAGATTTCTTAAAGCAGGCTAGCTGACTCCCTCAGACCTGCTGTGCACTGCATCACTCTGGCCCTGCCTCCACAGCCATCCTTGGGGACTTGGATTTAATAAACTCAGTGCAGCTGGCACCAATTTGGAGACTATTGTGCATAGCAGCAAACTGCCCTCCCTCCCAAGAGCACATGGCCTTGAATGTCACTGCAAGCTGAACTGGCAGTTTCCAGGGAGCTTCCCATTAAACTTTTACATCTGAGGGTCAGAGGTAACATTGCAGTCCATTACCATGCCAATTTCACAAATCAATAGGTAAACAGATCAACATTTGGTTGCTTAAATGTATTTTTCAGCCTCTGAAAGGGTGAAAGTGTGAATTATTTTGCCACAATAGCATATCTGATTTTCAAAGAGGAAAAATTGGTTGATTTTTTCAACTAGGTCCATGTCTTACAGTGTACCACATGCAAAAGGCATCCTCCCACCACTGCTCTTTTCACCACACCAGTGCAACAGGGGAAAAATAAGAGGAACCATTAGAGTTAACATTATCAAACTTCTCTCTATAGGACTGCATATATAGTTTCCTTATAGCATTACTTGTCTTAGAATCTATATCCAGCTTTGGAGGTCTTTTCATCTACAGACACAAGAAAATTCACTCATAGTTTCAGTGAAAAACTTCCTTTCTTCTATTTGGTAGAAATCAAACCCCAAAAACATCAAGCCTGCACCATTTGGTAATACAGTGACTTAAAGGCAAGTTGTCTTACTGCTGTAAATGTAACTGAGGCAGCGAATCTCCGTGATTTAACTGGACCATTAATCACACACAGAGCTCTGCAAAATGAGGGATATTATAGCTATAAGCAAAGCTGCTGCCAACCCTTATCATGACAGCAAGGTGCTGGGGAAAACACTAGCCCTTGGCTCTGCCCCTTGCTTAGCACTCAGCAATCTTCTGTGTGTGCAGTTGCCCACATGCTTCCTCTCCTTCCAAAGGCCAGATAGAAATCACCTCTCCATGCCTACAACATGTTCATGAGCATCATCCTCAAATTCTGCAACAGGAGTCATCCCACAGCATTCAGAGTGATCCAGAATGCAGTTCAATGAAGACAGCTCTTTAAAGAATAGCCCATATAATTCAGGCTGATTTTTAGCTACAGGCAGATAAGCATGGGGCAGTAGGTATTTAGGACGTACCACCTCACGCCAGAACTCCATCTGTGTTCTGGCTACATCATCCAGCCACATATTTTAGCATTCAGTAGAGATCAGAAGGGAGGAATAAATAAAAGTTAACAATGCATGTGTACATCAACAAGACTGGGAAAGGCAGAGCCTCAGCTCCTATTTTGCCTGTAATGAAAATGGGATGTAGAAGAACACCATCTAAATTAGCTTTTCTCATAATTGCATTTGGACTAGAGAGAACAGCATTTCTGTGCTTTTAAAGACACCAAGAGCACCCTATAAAGAAATACCAGAAGGATCAAGTTACACAAAAATGCATTTTTCAAAAAATTACTGTGGTAAAACTTGCTTGTGTTGTGAAAAGGCACCTAAAAGAAATCACTGTTCTTGAAAAAAGATCTTTGAACATCACTGCTTTTCAAGCAGCCTTTCTCCAAGTCTTAACATACGCTGCCACAGCTGCCTCAAACTGAAGCTCAGTTTGGGGGTATCTTAGTTCAAAAAACATTCAGAAGACCAAAGACAGGAGTTTTGTAGAAGCAGATGAGATGTAGCAAGAATGGTCATTCTTGGTTCAGGTCTTTGCTACTTGTAAACACCCAAACAGAGCAAACACAGATGAGAACACAGATTTGTTGAACAAATATAAAGAATGCACTGGTTGTGCTGCTGCTAATAAAATTAGGCAAGTATTTCTTCAGACCACATTTTTTTTATTTGGTGTACCATGGCTACAGTACCCTGCAAACTTTTATTAGGAGAAAGGTTTCAGAGAGACATGAAACAAAGTGTTGTACTATTACTTTTACTGCTGTAGTTTCAGGAAGAGAATGAGAAGTTATGCAGTTTTGTCCCTGGCCCTCAGAGGGTGAGGGGAGAAGAAAGAAAAAGGAAAAACTAAGTATCAGCTTCATTGCTCACATGATGGAGTATAAACCACAAACTTAACACACTTTAACCTTTAACCTAAATTCAAGGCAGAGAGGGGAGCCTGAAAAATTTCTCCTGTTTCAAGCAAGTGTGGGATCACCTGAACCTGCTTTCTCTACATCAAAATGCCAAATATTTCCTAGCTTCTCCTTAGCTGGTATCACAGCTTTTTTCCATTGCAAATCTGGGAACAGCAAGAACAGGCTATGCTGGCCTGAAATAAATGGAATACAAACAGAAGGGGCTCTTGTAGGGATTGTGTTATTCAGTTTTACATTTAATGAGAAACTCCATTTACTCATATCTGCTGAAGAACGACAGGCTGCCACAAAGCCCAGAACATCCATGCAGACTGCCCAGAATACACTGGATCGCCTCCAGAGGCTCCGCCAGCAGGATGCTGACTCGTAGGAAACACTGCTCAAATCTGCACATGAAGTTTTTGTTTAGCTAAAGAGCTGGGATATCTTAGGTGATGCTAATTTCCCAATATTGAACTGTTACTTTTCATTCACTATTTTTAGAAAAAACAAAACCAGCAAGATATCATATTTCAATCAAGTTTCAAAGTGTGGTTTGCTTAAATTAATAACAGGTATGTGGAAAGATAATTAATATATTACATTTCAGTCCACTGGAAATAGTAAAAATACGGAAGGTCCCAAAATCCAGTCTGAGTAAGATATTACTAAAACCCCCACCCCTACCCTAATAGGCTAAGACTTGGCACCAAAATTACCCACCCAATTATTAAAGAAACAGCAATGTTACCAAGAACAGCTCACTAAATATATAGAACTACATTACCTAAGTAGAGTTTATTGCAAAACCAGGAAAGAGACAGCAAACCTGAAGTCTGTCTTCCATTTCAGATTTGTATCACTTGTTCAGCTGTCAGCCACTCATGCACATACACACCCACACAACACGCAGCCCAGACACAAAGTCACTACCACTTTTGAGTGCCCACAGGCTCACAAGAAACGTTAAAACATTTCAGTAAAAAGTTAAAATGAGATCTTCTACCACAAGGTCTATAAAATTCCCCTACCCTTGGATTTCTAATTTTGGGATTCTAAAAGCCATACATAAAAAGGAGGAGTTATTTCAATAGCAGAAAGACTACCTTAAAAGCATCAAAGTAAGTCTAAGGAGAGTTAATGCAACTGAAAAAAATTTAAAAAAAGAAAACCTGCATCTCACAGTCAGTGCTTTCATTAACACTGTTGATAAGCTCTAAACCTCTAAATGTAGTAGAGCATTCATTGGTTTTGATTAACCTTAAATTCAGAAGTTACATTAGAAAAAACAATTGCAGCAATTCTTTTGAGCTGCTAGTTTCATGAGGAAAAAGTCCCTTTCAAAATCTCAATAAATAAGCTGACATGTCAAGTTAGTTGAGGTTGTCATGCAAGACAAGTTACAAAATCAAGACTAACTCAATCTTTATAATAAAGGCAACTTGCATTCAAAAATGAACTTTACCCTTACAATTTTATTCAAAGGGTAAACATGAATTAACCCAGCTGTTTACCTGAATTACAAAAGTAACATGATTCAATATGAAAATAAGAAACTGTCTACAAATCTCTGACAGTAATAAATTGCAATATACAATGCATACAGGAGTTATACAGAGCAACAAACTCTTGTACAAAACAAAAATACTTTAATACCTTTAAAATCCAATTATTTCTTTAAAATCATCATGAAAAAGATTTGAGTCAGAACTCACACCTCAATTAGTCAAGCTTCTGGTAGCTACATTACAGCTATTTAATATACAAAGAGATAAATCTCTTCACCAGTCATTAAAACTGCCTCTTCGTTAGAGTTGCACAGGTTTTCTGTGTCGTGTTCCCAGATGGAAAGTTTTCTTCAAAATCATGAGAACTGAATTTGTTGAACACCAGAGATCTAGAGAAAGAAAATGCAAGCTTACATTCCACTGCACGTTTTCTGAAGCTGCAGAGCAGTTCACATCAAGCAGTCATGAGTTCTCAGTGTTGGAATGGCATGACAGCCACCGCCAAAGGACTAAATACAATTAATTCTCATCTTTCAGAACAGAGCAGCTGAACTATTGTTTGGATTTTAGCAGCAGAAGGGAGAGTAGAGGACAAGATACAGGATCATACCTGTTGATATGATGTTGTGTAGACCATAACATTCTGCTGTTGGCCATCTGTAGTTATTAAGCCTGCTGGCAACTGGTTAGCTGAAAGAAAGAGCATTTTAAAAACATTAGGCAGGAACTGCTTGATATACAGAGCCTTGTTTGATGTGTCTGTCACCTTTAAATAACTGTGATCCACTCCAGGACTACAGAGCCATTAATCTCCTGAGTTACCATCCTACACTGGTATAGTCACACTTGTTACCAAGTGTTACAAGTGAACAAGTTTATTCCCATTCAGAACACATAAAATCCAACTTGATTTTGCTCTGAGGGTAAGCAGAATGTCCGAACCTGCACACAGGCAAATGGAGTGGAGCTCACCACCCTGACCACTGAATAGGCCATCTCCAGTGCTCAGTATCCCAACAAGCCTGGAGAATTCAGTTTGTTTAAACACAAAGTTAGCACTTGAGCATAGCCATGGGGGAGGAACTCAAATCATTGTGCTGCTTTATAAACTGGGATCCATCAGGGACTCCATAATACGGAAGCCCCATGGAAGGCAGAAGAGAGGAACAGGAATAGACAATGACAAAAAATAAAAGGCACTGCTAGAGCCTGACATTGTATTGGTCAACTTCAGCACCTCCTTCAGGGCACATAGAAGAGTCTGATTTCACAGAGGAAAGAGAAGGCCAACAAAAGGAGTAAAAAGTACTTCTGAGATACCGAGAGAAAACACAGAGAGTAATGCTCCAAGGTAGACCTTCACAATACGTCATCTGAGCTCTCACACTCAGAGTAGGTGCCTTACAACTGCTATTTGAAAGCAAAGCAGCACAACTCTTATACTGTAGGTTGTCACTGTAGCAGATTTTCCCCTAGGACACAAATAATGAGGCTTTGTTCATGTACTTACTAAATATAAAAAAGATGTATAACCAATACAAAATTCTGAAAGCACAGCATAATCCTAACCATTTTCATTTGAAAGTTGATGCTTGAGGGTTTTGTAATTAGATTTTTGGTTGGTTGTTTGGGGTTGTTATTATTTTTTTTTTCCTTCCTCCTTCGTTGAACAAATTTTCAATTGCTTCAGTTCAGGCCAAGAGATGCATTAAGATTAGTGAGAGTGGCTCTGGCAGGTCCAAAATTTGCTGCCCTTCAATGTGCACGTTCCACATCCAACACAGCTTAATGGACAGTCCCTGACCCAGCCCTGGCATGAGGCCACCACAAAGAGCTGAGGGTTATGCCACAGAAGCACAGCTATCACTGCTACTGCTGCAGTGACACCATCATTCATTCCAGACAGAGCTATAGCTGGCCCTGTGGAGGGAAATACCTGCAGCACTTGACAGGATCGATTATTTAACCTTTTTTTTTTTTTTTTTTTAACTTTCCTTTAATACTGCAACCTTGCAGTATTACACCCTTAATTTGCACCCTTAATCCTGTGAGGACATTTTTAAAGTATTTCTTTTCAAGTCACAGCAACCTAAGTTTTTTCAAAGAGCACACTGAGGCTCCAAGGTCTGGAAATTAAGAATCTAAATCTAAATATTACAAAGGACCCTTGCAATATTTAGATTTAGATTCTTCATTTCCAGCCAGTTTTATAAGCTCTTCTTCCAGGCTAGAAGAGACCCGAGAAGACTGCACTGTTTTATGCAGCCAAAGTCAAACTGAGAACAAAGTGTATTTCCAATCCTGAGCAGCTCATTTTAGTCCTCAGGCTTTGAATTTTTGCTAGTTTGGTGGTTTACCAGTGATTTCATCATGTACTTAAAAAACTAAATCTTGTCAGTAGATAGGACGAGAGCTGTGCTTCCTAATTCCTCTTCTATCAGGTTCAACATTAGCAGTCCGTAACATTTAAAAGCCAAGGTGGAGACTGCATGCAAGAATCAGCACCAACAAGATCAGTGCAAATCCCAAAAAACTGTCAGGCTTTAATCCACAGTAAAAGGAAGAAAAACTACGCTGAATGTACATGACACTCCTCACCCTACACCTTCGAGCTGCCAACCTGCATTCTTTTGAATGTAAGAAATATTAAATTCTTTAGAATTAGACAAAGATTATTTTCTTCTCTGCCTCATTTCTCAAAGATAAGCTCCTGAAGTCACCAAGAGGAGTTCATTTTACTTTTTTCCCCCAAGAGTCTTGCAAGTAGAATGGGTGGGGCCTCAATATGTAGCTACTGGGGAAAAAGAAAAAAAAGGTTTGCACCTTTCATTACAACCCGTGTTTAAGTGTATACAAGCACTAATATATGCATTTACAAATTTTCCACAGTTGACATGAGCTATTACTAGTCCAGGATATATTCCTCAAGTACGAATGCTGATGCCTGACAGAAGTGCTGTATTTATAAAAGCTGTAGTAATAACATGATAAATTAAAAAGTATTACTCACTAAATGCTTCTTCTGTGAGCTCCTCACTTAGACCATCTGCAGTTGTAACTGTTCCCCCAATTCCCTTTTCTCCTTTCATTGCCTAAGAAGAGAGCAAAAAAAAAAAGCTTGAGATTTTTTTCAAAGCCCCAGGAGCTCTAGCCAAGGTTTGAAACTTGCAGAAGAGTCACAGTGCAACAGCTGGAGCTTGAAATCCCATGAACTGTTAAAACTCTAAGGGATTTGAGAACGTGCATATTACATGAGTGTTTTTTATCTTAGCCATATTCCTGAAACAAAAAAACTTGGCACACTAGGACTGTATGGTTCTAAGAAAGGCTTTTCACCCTCTGCAGAAAGTTCAAAATCTGTGGTAATCCAGAAGGAGAATTTAAAAGAAATCACAGAATCTCACCTACCAAGAATGTGCAACATTTGCTTACCAACCACACACAAGCACCATCACCATAAACTAAGAGCTGACAACCAAGATGTGGAATTTCTTTTCATCAAGGACTACAGCCAGAAAGGATATCAGCATAGAAAGACAAGGCCCCCAGTCATCTGCATGCAGTTTTACAAGTTTGAAGTTTGATGCTCTATGCTATTACATCAGAACGTCTAGAAAAACAATGTGGGCATAAAAAAAGATTCTCTGCAACTGCTTGCTGCAGACAAAATACTCAGTTAGAAAACTGAAGTATTTCACCCTGAAGACACCCTTGCTGGAATGGAGATTTAAAACTGATGAGCAAAGCTGTTTAAGCCATCCATGCAATTAAAATCCAATCCAACTACTCTGCTACCACAGTATCTATAATCTGCAAAAATGGTCAATTAAGAATGAAAGTATCACAGACCCACTTCAGACTTATTCGGTAGGAACTGGAACTAGTTAGGCAATACTTGCCATTTTAAAAGAACTATCACAGCATGTGCAACTGCTACACAGAACTGGAAAAAGACAGCACACAGCACTACTCCAACTTTACATAACACCTCCTGTTACTCAGTTATCCAGCAAATGACCTTCTGGGAAGGGGAAGCTTCAAGTGCTGTCAGCAAAACAAATATCGTTAGCAAGTCTGAACTAAAAAAATCTCAGGTTTACAAAACAAAAACTCAGAAGAGCATCCTTATCTACTGTTCTGCCAATTTAGACAGGGGAGGCAGACCAGAACAAAAAACCCAAGCAGAAGCAATGTCCTTTTTTTTAAAAGGTCTAAATTGCTGAAAGGAAGAAAGTCACTTTCTGCCAGAGAAGGGTTAAATTAAATTAACTGATTTGAATCACATACCTAGCATGTACTATGTATCAAAAGCAAATTGAGGGACAGGCTAAAATAATAATTTAAAAAAACCCATTGAAGCAGATAGTTTTCCATGTGAATCATTATTCCAACACGAGAAAACCAGTTTTTTTTCTTTTGCAGACCTGAAGTCCAGACAAACAATAGGCATTAGGCCAGTTCCTCAGAGAATGCAGTCAGTACATACTGACTGAACCCAAAGATCGAATTAAACATTCTTAATAGGCACCTTAAAGAGCAGAGCAATTTACTACCACCAATATATTAGAACATTTATTCAGTTGAAAGCTTTAACTACTCTGAATCAGCAAGTCTAATCAAAATGCTTACTTCGTCCTTTTTCTCTTGACATCCTCTGGAATACTTTTAAACATTATATTACTCCCTGACCAAGAGCTGTGAGATACTGTGAAAGTTAGCCATTATACAGTTACAACAACAGAGAGCTAAGGATAAACACAAGCAGGTTAAATAAATGAGCAAATACCCATATATACCAACCTCTCTGAATTTTTGGAGGTATAACTTCAAAGGTTCAACATAGCTATCAAACCCCAAGGTAGACATGGCAAAGAGAATATCCTCTCCATTGATGGTCTTTCTTTTTTCTTGGTGACACCTCTCACTTGCTTCTGATGTTATAAAGCTGATGAATTCACTTACACACTCTTGTACACATTCTTTTGCATCCTTAGCAATCTAGTAAGGAAAAAAGTATCATAAAATCATTAATGAACACACAAGACTTGAAAAAACTCACCACAAACCCCCCAGAGAGTACACCAAATAATAGAGGAAACATCCCAAAAACCAATGGTAATACCCATTTAGGCAACACCTGCACAGCAAACCACTGGATGGCCTCACTCCTCTATGTAAGACCAGCTGCAATGTGATTTTACCCACGTTTTACTATTTCAAGCAGCACAGCCAGGATCTCCTGAAGTCCTAAGTTCTATACAGGCTTTCACACACAGATGCTTCTTGCTTCAAACCTGTTCATTACAATGTCACAGCCCACTTCCCCTTCTTTTTAAGAGACCTGGTAGCTCCAACCCTACCCCATCACATTCCCACAAATTCAGCACTGACAAGTATTTTTATCCTGCCTAGATTCAAGGACTAGAATATACAGCTAGCAGCAAGTCTTTCTAATGCTTTAGTATTCTGGTATAAATCTACCACATGAGAATTCAAATGAAGCAACCTATGCCCCTGGCAAGAATGAAGTAAGTAAATTTGATTACAGCTTTCAGCTGGACAAAAGTCATTTACCTGACTTAAAATTACAGCAAGTATTACTCATGATTACTTGGGAAGCTGACAGGAGTCAACAAGAAGATTATAATACTTAAGATTCTTATTCTTCACATGAGAAGAACCTAAAAAATTGAAGCAATAACTGTGTGCAGAGTCTTCACTAACTCCTCTGATATTTTCAGACATGTAGGGTGAGATTTTCAGAAGTCATCAGTCAGCAGCTTCCCTCGCAGTTTTTTACAAAAAACCATCCTGATCTTTCAAGATAGCTCCACATCCCATATGCTAAATTCTCAAGAAAAATCTCATCTTGATCACTAAAAATTTATGACAATATGGACTAGGGTACAGTTTTTCACAGCAAAGTTATAAATGTAACATCCAGATCTCCAGAAAGCCCTGAACACTATGAAAATACAAGCAGATGCGAATAAATTATGTTTTGCTTCTATTTAGAGTGTTCTCCAAAAAGAGAGATCAGTTTTAGCTGGAGGAAATGTTACTGTGGCTGGAATTGTATTGGAATGTAATAGAGAAACAGCAAATCATAGGAGCCCTGCAAAGGTTTAAGATAAACCACCAGAATGATGAAGTACTTATACAATCACCAGCTCAGCAGAATGGATTAAAAAGTCTATTCTTAGAAGTAAGAAATAAATAAGGCTTTCAATATCTGACCTTATCTGCTCCACGATATAAAGCAGACTTCTTAGGTCACTTTGACATTTGGGTATGTGAATATTCAGGTGATGAAAGGCTAACCATTCTCTCTCCTTCAGGATGAGTACTGGATTTCTATTTCAGCCACTTATATTATTCACTTACTCCAAATTTTATGCACCTCAATGAAAGCAGACTAAATCTCTCAAGACAATTGCATAGAAAATATTCTTAGTGATTATCATCAAGTCTGATCCTTTATGACAATTTCAGAGAACACACCTTAGAACAAGAAAGCTCATGAAAGCCCTATGGAGAACAGTTCTGGACACTCTAATTACAGCAGATATCAAAAGCTTTCAGAAATCTAAGAAAAATTGGCTTGGTCTCAATCACCTCCTGCTCCTGGGGCTTTTTTCCCTTTCCTTTTATAATACTTTTCTTCACCAAACCAGCATTATTTGGAAAAATATCTTGTTCTAATCAGCTCAACTTCACTGAGAGGAAGGAATAAAACTCATTAACACACTTTCTTTACCAGACAACAGTATTACCTTTCCTGTTTGGGGTATGGCATTTTTCATTATCCTTGCCACATTTGCAATTGGAAGATAAATATCTTGTTCTCTGAAACTCTCTTTTGAGCCGTTAGTATCTTCATGATCATTCATGCTGTCTTCTGTGTCTAATGAAATGAAGAAAAGTTAACAGAAATTGTATTTGATAGACAGCAGGCAATAATTCAGTTTAAAGCCTTACACTGAAGGATGAAGACCTTTGAAAGCACAGTGTTTTAACATGATAGAAATAATTTTAAAAATAGATGCAACATCAGGGTACCTTTATAAAGATAGCATTTTATCACATTATGCACAGAAGTGTACATGGCTGCTGATCAACAACCATTATTAATGCCATGTCAAAATACAAACTGCTTCCTATAAGGTCAATTTTTTTGTCATCCCCTCCAGGTCTCTGTGCCAACATCAAAAAATCCAACCTCCCCGCTTCAAACTCCAGAAAATGCTTTATACAGTGAGGCATTACAACAACAATAGCAAATTCTTAGCCTGAGAGAAGATAACAGAGAATAATGCAAGTACTGGAAGAAAATATATGTATACACACATATGCAGAGAAATAGTAGCATTTACTCTCTCACTTCTTACCATCGTGAGGCTGTATGACATAGTGACTGCCACCAATGTAATCTCCAGCAATTCCTAACTGAGAAGCATCTGTTGTGGAGCTGTCACCATCCATCTACAACCAGAAGAAGGAAACCTTTCAGGTGCGATTGTTACATCACTAAGTGCAGCTATTACTCAAACCCAGCACAAACTACGAGATCCCTTTATACAAAGCATAAATATTTTGCTATTGGAGAACAGTATCCTCACTGTCATTAATGAGTTTTACTGACAGTGGAAATAGTTCAACTGTTTTATGAGGCTTTTCAAAAAACTCAGCCAGAGGCACAGGCTATGCACAGAATCATTTGGTTTATCTAGCACATAGCTTCCATGAAAGTCTGACCAGAACATGTAAGGTGTCTCTGAACAACCCTCAAAACCTATACCAGCCCCCTGTTCTCTGAATGCTTTACCCATTAGTTCCTACACAGAATGCATCCTTCACTCACCTTTACCCTCCATGTTGGTTTGTCAAGCCCACTGACAAACTTCTAGCCAGACCATGGGACCAGCTCTGCACCCTCATCCTCCCTGAGACACCAGTTACTCCTATGTGCTTTCTGAGTCACATTTTAGCATTACCTGGTCCTGCCCTGCCTCACTCTCTGGGCATCCTTAGGTGCTCTTCTCTAAAGGTTCTGATGTGGTGGCCAACAAGAAGACTTCTTCATGAGGGTTTGGAGATGGGGGTGGTCACAGTGTAATAGGTAACTTAAATGCCAAGAGAAAAAGGGAAGCCAAAAGAGCCTGTGCTGCCCTCCTTCCTACTGACAAGCTACACACACATCCCCTGGAGAGGCAGAGCCCAGCTGACTTCACTCACTGATCCCACACCCACTGAGTACCTTGGTGTCTTTGAAGGATCACATGGTTGTTGTCAGTGAGACCACAGAACTCACTTTTTTGCACACCCATGAAGAGGGAGAGAAGGAGGGGGAGAGAGAGAGAAGCAATGTTGTGTTATTTTTACACCTACCCAGAAATATGAGCATTAAACCTCCCACTAATCTGTACTTTGCTAGTGGCCACAGATGCACAAATAAGGCGAGCACTGCTCACATTCCAACAACAGCTGGATGGAGCCTTAGGAGCTGCCCAAGAGAAAAAGACTATTCCAGCTATTCTTCATTGCGCAGAATATTACACACACTTATATAAAGAATTTCAGGTCCCTTTTGCTGGGCTTTTGTAAACCAGCTTCACTTCTTACACAGCAGCTCTACCCAAAAGAAGGGGAGTATTTTAGGCATTAACCTTCTGTGTGCCAACCTTCACATATATTCACTTTGTCCACATTTTGCAGATTCTTTGTTGGGAGATTTAACTTTGCTTTTCAATCTCCCAAAGGGCCTGCAGTTTCCTTACTCAGCTTACTGTAATGACAATGCAAGGATATCACAATCCTGCATGTCATGATCACCAAAACTGACATCACACATCATTAAGAGAATTGTGCCTCTCTCTCCCTTCTGCACTTTGAAACAATTAAAATTGTAGTCTGGTAAATACCAAAAGCTACCTCCAAAATTAAGTTAGAGTTTTCTGGTAATCTTCTTCTCAGTTTTGGCTCTCTGATCCCTGCTGGAATTTAATTCAGGATCTCAATCTTTACCAGCCCCAGTACAAGGTATTTTAAATACCTTGATCTTTCTTTCCCTCTTTTTTTTTTCCATTCTTCTGTGAAACGTTCCTTATAAATTATTTCCTTCATCCAGAGTTGCAATATTCTTCAAATTTCTGCCATGATGTGATAACTATCTGGTTTCTGCTCACCTCTCCTGCAGGCTACTCCATCTGAATCTTTATTGCCAAGACCCAGCAACACTAAGAAATCACCTTGCTTTCATTAGCCCAGCTTGCCTTCAAAAGACAATTCCTGCTTGAGTCTCTTTCAAATCTCTGCTGCATCTACAGACATTTTGGTCATATTAGACTAATGCATTCTCAAGGTAATACCTTTGCTTCTATTTTTTTCTGCGTGCACATTTCCAGATCTACTTACAGGATGTATTATTTCTCCATTAGTGGGAATTTGTGTGGACATTTATCAGCACTATGAATCTAAAATAGTGATTAGCAAAATTGACAGGAAAAGGTTTGCAACAAAAAAACAGAGATCTGACTCAGATAAAGAAAACAGGCACTGACAGCTTAACATCAACTGAAATTACTTCTGTCAGTATTACTTGAAGAAAGATTTTTAGCTGCCAGGACAACCTTGGGACAGGAGATTAGGGACAGCACTAACAACCTTCTGCATAATGCTCAGCATAACCAGGTCCTGATCCAGGCCCACAGGGTAATTCATGTTGGAAGTGACTGTGGGAGGTCTCCACTACAGCCCCTACTAAAAGCAAGGCAGCTCCAAGCTCAGAGCAGGGTACTCAGGGTTTTCTCCAGCCACATCTTGAAGGCCACCACAGGCAGAGCTGGCACAGCTGCCCCACAAGCCTTTTCCACAGCCCGGCTGACCACACCATGAGGGACGGAGGGGATCTCAGCACACTACTTCAATTAAAGTAAGTTGATGGAAGAACTCAGCCAGAGTTGTCATTCAATTCAAATCTAGATCCAGGCATCTGAATATAGCAACTGTAATTAATATGCCATCCAAGTCACCCTACTAGTATTTCTTTGAGCCCGATGGATGACAAACATGACCTTGCAGGAAAATGTGACCACTGCTATCCCAGTCATCTCATAACAAACAGTTACATGCTCACACATTACAGTTTTCATTTCAGATGTTCAAAACTCCAGTCAATCACCATATTATCTGATTGTCAAGCTCAGCATAAGTTCTGTAACACATATAACAATGTTCAGAAAACACTCTTCTCACTACACTGTTGCTAATTAATCTCCCTCCTTTAAACAAACACTCCAAACAACCAATAAAACCCACTAAAACCATGACACAAACTAAATTCTGTGTCTGTGAAGTTGCTCTGGAAAAAGCAACAGTCCAATATAACACAGAAACAACACCTCGCATAACTAACTGCAGTCACTGAGAGACTAAAAAGGCCAACAATTCTTATATTGGCCCATTTAGTAGGAAGACCTACTACTTTAGATGGAAGTAGATGCTAGAACAGGCAAAATCCTGGGAGATATAATCCTAAAAGGTTCAGGTGAGCAAGAACTTTCCTCTCAGATTTTGCTTCAGACTGCCGAGTTGTTATAACTTGCTTTAAGGAGAAGTATCCATTTGCATATTATACATCACATTTGCATGGCAGTTTCAGGATGCAAACATTGCAGTGCCTTTTAATACGAGAGCATCTCCTACCTCTGTGTGGCTGCCAAATTGCACGAGGGAGGGCTTCCAGCACCTCAGTCCTCCAGCAGCAAGTGCAGTGCATAACTGCAGGAAGCAATTACTACAGGTTGTACATTATCCTCAGCCTCCAGTGCTAGGAAGACACTGAAGTTCCTCCATGCATACACATGGACTGAATCAAGACCGAGAGCTAAGCATATCAGAAGTGACATGTCAGTCTCTAAAATGACCATGCCACTATCTGATTTTATCAACAACCAGGGAAAGTAAACAAGTACAGGACATAAACATTCAGCACTACACTGCAAAAGAAAAATCTGAATACAGAGCTGCAGCACAATGCTTTCTGTTAGCGGCTTTCTGTTTGGTTTTTCTCTCTCTAATAAAAAAAGAATATTACTAGGGATATACAAACTACTTGATGCATGGAAATTAACCAAAGAAATATGTTATAAGAGAAACATTTCAAGAGCATCAAAGAAGGTTCAGTGATAAGAGGCACATGAGTGAACACACATGTTTACACTGACATTTGGTATAAATATTCTTGAGGACGCTTAAAAAAATTTGCTCCTGTCAGCTGCCCATAACTCAGACTGTTCCTATAATATGTCTATACTAAACTAATAAAACATCAGTATCTCAAAGTAAATCTTGCATCCTGTTTAATCTTATAAGCTCTCTTAAGAGTGCAGTCAATATCAGTGGCTCAGCTAAATTATAACAATAGAAGAATACAAGCCCAAGCCTGCTAGCACTGAGAAGAAGGGACTAAAGCTTAGATCAGTATAAAACAAAAACAAAGAAGAAAAAAAAATTGAAGAAACAAGATTTTTGTTTTCAGAAAGAGGAAGTTATCTGGCAATGACTGACAAACTGACCTCCTTAATGGAAACCAAAAACCTCTTGTGATTGAAGTGTTTCATGTGGTATTTATTCACCCTGTCTCCCAAAATTGCTACCCTATGAGAGGGGCAGTAGAAAATGATTGGCAATGAACTTGGTACACATTTCATGCAGTCATGCCTGCCAAAGAAGCAGGGCAGAAACAATAACTAAAGCTGTAGGTAGTAACCACATCACTCATTTTGCCACATCTTGTCACAGGAGATGTAAAGCTGTGAATCAGTACATAGCAGAGACACAGAGTTTTATTTGAGCTTTCTGCACCCTTGCCTGTTAAGCAGAAAGATTTTTCAATTAAAAATACACCTTCAATTTCCTTCTATTTTTCAGTGACTTCTGGGGACCCTAATTTCCCACTAAATTCTCACCTGCAGGTATATAAGAAATACCAACTGGTGAAAGCATTCACAGGACATTGTTCCAGCAGACACACAAAAATATAATGCTAAACCCCTTCGCACACAGCTAGAACAAAACCAGATGCTGCACTCTGCCTCCATCTCAGGCTTCTCTAATCCCTTACATTCAGTGTTTTCCCCCACAGCAGAATAACACTGGGAAAAGCAGACTGATGCTGAGAGGACCAGACAGTGTCACCAAGTCTCATTAGCATCTGGGCTGTACCAGAATCCTTCCCCTGGCCCATGGGGAGGAAACTTTCTCTTATGAAATCCAGAGAAGGCATTGCCACCTTTACACCTTCCCACTCCATGTAACACTCTATCAACTTTATGCCTTATCTTACAAGCCCCAGTGCCACTGACCACAGGCCCCTCCACGTGGATCCAGCTCTGCTAGAGCAGCTGGTGGCTCCTTCCCAGGCTGGCTAATATCCACAAGCACTGTTAGCTCCAATATATATCGCTGGACTAATACCGCATGCATTTTCACATCAAGAAAGAGAGGGTCAGTGATACAGAGCAAGCAGGAGAAATGGAGTTTCCACACTTTCTCTTTTTTGGTAGTAGAAGAGAGAAGCTGGAGGAGAAAATAAACAAGATGAGCAGAGGAATTGAGGCAGTTTAATTGCTTTTGCAGAAGTTGGAAAAGGCAAGCAGTGCTGAACACACTGCACTAGGACCTCCTTCCTTCAGCAACCTGACTGAAATCCCCGTATCACCTTTCAATAGTAAGTTTTTGATACTTTTCTAGTATTTCTTGTAAAAAACTAAGCTTATCTGTTTATTAAAGCAGCAATCCATAAATCCTGTCTTTTTCCTTTTAGAAGTTTGATAACATTTTAAAGCAGGTTATTTTTCCTTTGTTGAGGTAGTAACTCAAGTACGCCAAGCAGCTTTTTTCCTCTCAAGCAACAGGGCAAGTAAGAGTTTTACAAAACTGGTTCAGAGCAGACTGAACTAGCTTCAGACCAGCCTATTTTCGGCCAAAACTATTGAATTTGCTGACACTTGCTTTTATTCTACCATTGTTATTTACCCATATTGTTTATGGGCATATATAGCCATGCTTTGCTCTTTTTACAAGCATCCTGCCACTAAACATCGATTTCCATATACTAAGTTTCTTCAAAACACTACTGCAAAACTCAGTACTAAGTCAAGCTTCTTCCTAGCAAAATTGTAAAGGTGGAGCAACATTAGATTTATATTTGAAAGCACTAAAGGAAGAACCTTGCAAACCTTTTTTAAATGTTGACAAAACAAGGTACCAGACTTTCAAAGTTTCAGTGTTTAATGTTTCATATCTTCACATTATCTTAAACATTATTTTTCATTCAATTTCTGAACATTGCCTCCCTTCATGTAATTATTACTACAAATAAGAGTTAAGCTTTGAACTGCTGTGACTGTCAAATCCTGAAGTCTAAAGATTAACATCCAGTGCTCCTAACTTCTTCCAATATAATGCCATAGCTGTAAATACCAGCAGCCAAGATGACGTATAATCACCTGCTCAATGCACAGCACAAAAGCAACTCACACAGGCCTCAGGACAGCTCAGACTGAGCCATCTTGGGTGTCCTACAGAACTGTAGATGGATCTTGCCTTTACTTTGCAACTGTCATGCCACAGGCCACATAAGCAAAGAAAAAAAGAAAGCACTAGCTTATTGTTTAGGAACAGTATGCTAATGATTATATATGGATACAATTTCTCCATTCCTGCAAGCCAATTAAAGCCAGACTCTGAATACTGCCCAAAGTGGTGTTTGCCATTTTCCTTTTTCCGATCATTTTGCCAGAGCTTCTTTTGAGAAAGCTGAAATTTTTTTTTCATTGACAGTAACTGCCATCTACCAAGATGCCAAGGAAATAGTCAATGAATGGACTGAAACACAGATTTCTGTGTTCCTCATTGCCTAAAAATGTTCAGATCATTGTTATCAGTAATTTTGCCATCCCAAAAGCAACCCAAGTACACTAGGTAGCTTTTATCTGACAGTTCTTTTCAGAAAAAAATCTTTTTGGTTAAGCCTCAAAGAAATTGGTAAAGCTAGAAGTTGATTTTGTACTGCTGCTGTACTGCAGAATATATATCATAGCCGCAGAAACACTACTAGAACACATGAATTTTTGTGGTTTTCCAATAGGATTGTCCGTGAATAACCTGCACAGTACTCTTCAGTATCACCAACTACCTAATTTCTGGAGGCAGTACAGTGGCTAGCACACACAGGTCTGCCCAAGAACACCTCCCACACACCGAAAAGTTGTGCAGATATTGATAATGGCAGAGTCCCGTCTCTCTCCCATCTGTCATGTGTGTCACAGGACAGCCACCCAGGCAGCCACCTAGCTGCCTCTGTGCCACTGCGAGCCGATCGATCCCATTTCCTGATTTCATGCCCTTCAATGATGCAAACGCAGCTAGCGCTGAGGCGAGGGTGACACCTTCCTACTTACAACAACAGCCTCCAAGCCTTCCTGGCACCCAGCTGGCCTGTGTTCGAGAGGTAACTCGTCTATCGTGACCCCTTGTTTACAAATGGCACAAGACGACGAGTCCTCAGTTAATCAGCAACTTTATTGTTGGTCACCCTGGCTGTGATTTCCGCGCTGCCCGCACCTGCCCGGGGCCGGCCGGGTGCGTCCGCCGGGCCCCCGTGCAGCCCACCAAGGCCTCGCACTGCCGCCCGCACGGCCAGCCGCGTACTGGCACCACATCCCGGGGCCTCACCCTACGCTCCTCATCCCTGCAAAATACCACCAAGCCTTCCAGGAAATTTCGGTCCCGACAACGGCGCGGGGGGGACCGGGAAGAGAGACCGGGCCGCTGTGGCGCCGCTACCCGACTCTCGGCCCGGCTAGGGGCCGTGGGTGTGGTGGGGGTCGCGGCCCCTCACTCCCGCGGCGAGGGGAGGCGGCTCGGCGGGCGGACACAAAAGAGCGCGGAGCCCCCTCCGCCCGGCGCGGCCGCCACAAAGCCGCGGCCCCGGGGCACAGCGAGCGCGGCCGGAGCGCAGACGGAGGGATGGCGGGAGGCCGTGCGCCCCGCGAGTGCCCGCTGCTTCTCAGCCGGCGGTGAGGGATGCCCGCCGGCCGCGGGGCAGCTCCGCCTGCTGCCCCCATCCCTGCCTAGGCCGCAAAATGGAGCCGGAGCGAGGAGGGCCCCGCGGAGAGAGCGGGACAGCGGCGGGGGCAGCCGCCCCACCGTCCCTGCCGACACCCCCCTCGTTGCCGCCTGCCTCCCTCTCTCCCTCCCTGCCTGCTCGCCCGCTCCGCTCCCCTCCCCGCCCGCCCACCCCCGCTCGGCTTCCTGGCCGCGCGGCCCCCCCCGCTCCGGCCGCATAAAGCGACGCGCGGCCGGTGCGGGGCCCGGGGCGGCAGCCCCGCACTTCCTGGTGCCCGCGGCGGCGGCGCGGCGGCAGCGCCGGGGCCCGGGGAGGGAGACGGACATTTCATTCGAGCCTGCAGTGCAACCGGTTACCAATCATTGGCCGGAGCCAGGCACAAACCTCCAGTGCGGCCCTGGTTGGCTCCCTCCGCAAATCGGCTGTTTGGTTGGACGGAAAATGGCTGCGAAGGAACCAGTCCCAGCGCGGAGCCTCGCTTCCCGCAGCCGGGCTGCCCTCCCTCCGCGCCGCCTCCCCGCCACTCGTGTCGGCTCTTCCCTGAGCGCGCACCCTCCCGCCGGGCCGGCCCTGCCCGCCTCCTTTATGGAGCGGCTGGGCCGGGGGGCGCCGAGCCCGCCCCCCCCGCGCGGGGCTGGGGCACAGCGGCGGCCGCGGCTGCCACCGAGGGCTGTCCCTGCCACCGAGGGCTGTCCCTGCCACCGGGATCGGTCCCGCTGGGCTGCTGCTGCTACTGGCGATTGTGTAGCGGAGCCTCTGACTGGGGGCAGCTCCTCCTGCGGCCTCGGTCTCACAGAATCACAAACGGGTCAGGCTGGAAGGGCCCACAGTGTGACAGCTGGTCCGACCTCGCTGCTCAAGCAGGGTCATCCTGGAGCACAAGCACAGGATTGCATCCAGGCAGTTCTGCAATATCTCCAGTGAGGGAGAGTGCAGTCTCCCTGGGCTACCTGTTCCAGTGTGTGGTCGCCACACAGTAAAGATGGTCTTCCTCATGTTCAGGTGGAACTTCCTGTGCGTCAGTTTCTGCCCGTTGTCTCTTGTCCTACTGCTTCTCACCAGCAAAAATGCCTGGCTTCATCCTGTGACCCCCTCCCTCCAGATACTGATGGACATTGATGAGATCCCCTCTCAGTCATCTCTTCTTGAGGCTGAACAGGCCCAGCTCCTCCAGCCTCTCCTCATAAGAGAGATGCTGCAGCCCCCCAGTCATCCTCACTCTCGTGGGAGCTGGGGGAGAGTGGCCAGCTGTGTCCCACTGGCCTTGTCCCTGGCCTCACGCTCCTCTTGCCTCACCAGCCTGGTGCCTGTTGTCAGCAAGGCAGGCACCATTATTGGGAAGGTTCCTTAGATTATTCCAATCTGTCCTCCACCTGCATCAATATTTACCAGCTGAGAGAAGAACAGGTTACCTGCCCAGTGACTTCCTACATTTTTGTGCAGCCTGAGAAAGAGGAGGATGACTCATAGAACCCAGGTCTAACCAACCATTTGGTGGAATCACCTTGGGAGAGGGGATCTGTGGGTCTGTATTACTTTCCCCTTTCTCCTTTCCCCAAAAAAAGTAAAATTTTACTGCAAATGAAAAAGGATCCTTTCCTCCTGGTGATACAGAGCTTAAAGAGAACCTTTTTCTTCCACTTTTAGTCTTTATTCTGAAGAAATACAGGCTGCTGAGTAAAGATATTAGTCAGTGGAGACAGACTTCTCCACTGAGATTTATAAACCTCTCTTATGAAGCATTTATATGAAACACATCATAATCCACCAGTCCCTCCATTAATTAGAATCAGAAGGGGCCAAAAAGCAGCCCAAGACATTCCACACATCTGCCACCAACACGTGTGTGTGTGTGTGTGTGCAACCTCCTCTCAACAGAGGTAATAAGAATATTTTTGGTTTGTGCAATTCTTAATAACCTTCATTATTTGAAGATCTTAAGTATTTTAACTAAACTAGTATGAAAGTCCCATTTCACAGTAGCTTCTGCTAGCATCCTCTTCTGGTTTATGTCTGATAAATACAGTACACGCCTCTCCTAACTCTCTTCTGGTACTGGGATTTACACAAAGTGAAACTCATTTCCACATGGTTTCACATAACAACATTAGTTTCATGTGCTTTGATATATCATAAAGATTTAGATTCACTCAAAATGTCCATGTGTTTGGATTGTTTTGAGTTTAAAGTGAAACATCAAGCGAGAAGAATTTTGCGTGGCCATGGGTTTTTATTGAAAATGCTATATGCAGCTTAATCCTGTCTCATGGGTACTGTGAGCAGTAATTAGTATTTTTTTTTCTTTTTAAATGCCCAGAAGATGTTAAGTAATGCAAGAATATTCACTAAGTTTGGGACCTTAGGGGATGTGTTTTCCCCTTTATCTATTTTATGGCTTGTGTTCACTAAGTACAGTGCTGTGAGAATACACTATTCATCTGTGCACTCTTAAGATCTTTGGGTGGATTTTGTCATGTCAGCCCAGAATTTCACAACTGATTAGAAAGATGAGTGCTGACCAGTGTGCAGGTTTTTCAGGGCACAGAGTAGACAGTGCCCTTTTTTTGAGCTGCTAGTCGCTAGTTTTTAGTATTCTTGAAAACACAGCCCTCACATTTTTCTACTGCATTTTTTTCAAATTTGAAATGAAAATATTGTTTCTCCTGTGGTTTTTGTACTGATATTTATCAATGTTGTGTTGATGGAAAAACTACTTATTCTCTTACCCTCTACTCAGCACTGTTCTTTAGGACAGCATAGTGGGAACAAGTGTTCACTGTTACTGGTGACAGAACAGCACTTAGTGGTTAAACTTGTCAGCCAGCTGGAGCCAGCATTCCCATTTACAAACATTTTATTTTGTCTTCCTCCATTAGTAACAATTTCTATCACACACTTGTAACTCAGTCTTGGTTTGTTATTTTATTCCTATGCTAAGTATATTCTCAAGCTCCATATTTTGTGAGGCAGTGATCTACTTCCTGAAATTGTAATTTTGTGCCTAAAATTTTCATTGAGGAAGCCAAAATCTTCAGATATCTTCTGTTCTATTTAGTAGGTGTTACCTAAAGTGAGCAAGTACGCTTCTTTATACCAGAACAGATATATCCATTGTTCCAGAATGTGCCTTACTTGTGCTGTGGACTCTGTCATTTGGAAAAATAAGTGCTTGAAATAAGAAATTTTGATTTTTGTAGAAATAGCACTGAATGTAGGGTGGGTGAGTTGTTCGTCTAACTTTCTCCAGAGTTCTCAAAACTGTGAAATTCTTAGTGTAATAGACTGGAAATAGGTCTGTCATCAAACTGTGTACTCCACGGGGCATCAGGAACTGGTATTCATTCTTCATAGTGATCATTCTAATGTTCATTTTCTTCTTTGTTTTTGTAGATCATTTGTAGAGCATTCTTATTTGTATTCGGTGATCCTAAGTAAAAGATTCTTGAAGCTACAGAGCTACACAATGCTACCTGAAAAAGAAGACATGTGGAAATCCAGAAGAAATTATCTACAGGTAATAAAACAAGTCAGAGTGGGAAGAGACCAGGTGGAATTAAATGAAGTTCAAGACATTTTTATTTTTCTAATGATCAGTATCTTGCTGTTATGTTGAAAAATTCTTTAGCTAATTAGACATGCCTTCCTTTTAGGCAGTATTACCCCTTTAACAGTAAAATTTCTGCTACACTTGGAAGCAGCTGTGTGCTCAGGTGGCCTTTGTGCTGTGTGATCCCACAGCTCTGAAGGGCAGACATGTACAGCATCTGCACTGTGCCAGTGCACCTGAGAGGCCAGTCTAGAAGAGTATCTAGCTTTGATGCGCATGCCATGAGGACCAAAGGATGTGTTTATTCACAGCAGACTGGTATCCCACCAAAGAGGGGGCTGGGAAGGTGCAATTCTGAAATTACTACATCCCATTTAGGAAGTATGGTCCAAAGAGCAAAGTGCAACCATGGATATAATTTCCCAGGCCTGTTGCATGCTTCTTGTATGACCTTGGGCAAATTATTGTAAATCCAAACCATCAGATTTCAATTGAGACATGCATAAATACCTGTGAAAGTCTGAATTTCAATCATATTGTGCCTCAATTCCCCATCTGCTAAATTAGTAGCAGTATCATTTTCCTATCTTGAGCTGAGCTGTGAATGGCTCAGATACTGGGAAAGCAGGGGAGGCAGGAGTACCAGAGGTAAGAAATGACAAGTGAAACTATTTTCTGAAGGCTTGTTGAGACCAAGCTGCTGTATGCCAATCCCTAAGGAGAGCTGAACTAATTTTTGAGCCTTTTCGTCACTACTGCTCAACTGCCTTTCCTTCACAGGACGCACAGAAATGTATTATGTTGAGACATATTCCACTAAGTAAATTTTATTAAAATTGACCAACATTTCAAAATTTATTGGGGGAACTAAGACAAATAGGCTGTACCTAATGCCTAAATCTTGTTCCTTTAGAGAAAAGAAAAACCAGCTTACTGTTTTCACCAGTGGAATGGGTAGTCAAGCAAATAGATGCAAAGATACAGCTTGAAGTTTAGGTCTTCTAGTTAATCTCAGCCCAGTGGGGTTAAATGTGGCTGGCAGCAATCCCTTTGAAAGGTAGCTGGAACAGCACTGACTTGTAATCAGGTAATTTATATGTTAAGACATGTCTAAAACATCAAGTATAGACATTCCACACAAGCAATAGGAACTTCAAAGTACACATGCAAGACAGAACCACTTGAAGGATTAGAAGAGATCTTGGCAGAAGCTTCTAACTTGTCCATGAGTAATACAGCAACAGGTGGAGGTGAAAATATAACAATATCTCCTCTGCTTTGTTTTCAAAAAAGGAATGACACAATTTTGCAATGCAGTCTGAGAAGAGCTCGCTTTTCAACTGTGCCATTACAACCTCCTGGATAAAAACATTAGCATTGGTTTTGTCTCTTCTCAAAACACAGAAGAGAAAAAAAAATCAATGCTCATTTTAAATAGCAAAGGTTGAAATCATTTAGCTTTTTCAAACCTTATGACAAGTAATATAAAGTATAAAATGAAAAAGCTAAGTAGCTCTGGTAAAACTCCAATTTAATTTTTCGTAACTAAATTTATTACACATTTGCAAGGGTCATTCACATGGATTTGTTTGATATCACTAGTATTCAGCTGCATTCTATGGTTATGTTTTGGATTTTCTCCCTATTACCAGCTACATGTGGGATTGAAAGTTTTCAGTGGTACAAGGAGGGTGAAAGATGTCTTATTTAATCCTACTTTGCAAGAGGACAAGCAGCTGCTTATGGCTATGCAGTGAAATCCTACATCTCCCAGGGGTGGGGAAGCTGGGTTCCATTACAGCTCTGTTTTGGGAACTGCAGAGGGAGCACAGAAGGCATGTCAGATGAAGATGGGAAGTGAGGAAATGTGGACTTTTGCCCAGTCCAGTTCTGATGATAAAGTTACAGTTATAGAAGTCCTGAGGCTGTCAGCATTTACATAGTGGATTTACAGAGCAGGAGATCTGGTGGGCTACAGAACTAAACTTTTCTCTGGATCTGAAAATTTGCTTACATAATGCCCATGTTTTCACATTGTGTCCATGTTGGTTGAATTGCACAACTCTTAACAGGTTGAGCACTTGGTTTTCTTGGCATGTGCCATGGTTTAACCCCAGTCAGCAATTTCCACACACACAGTTGTTCACTCAGTCCCCCTCACCTCAACTGGAAGGAGAATCTGAACAAAAAAGTAAACCTCATGGACTGAGATCAGAACAATTTAATGATTCAAATAAAATGCTATTATACTAGTAGTAGTAGTAGTAGTAGTAGTAAAGGAGAGGAATAAAACTGCAGAGAAACAAGTGATGCACAACACAGTTGCACACCATCCACTGACCAGTGCCCAGCCTGACCCCAAGCAGTCATCAGCAGCTTCTGGACAACTGCCCATGGTTTATTTACTTAACATGACATTCTATGGTATGGATTATCCCTTTGGCAAGCCTGGAGCAGCTGTCCTCGCTGTGTACTTCCCCCTGCTTCTTGTACCCCTGCTAACTGGCACAGCTTGGGAAGACAAAAAGTCCTTGACTTAGAGCAAAACACAATTTAGCAACAACTAAAACATCAATATATTATCAACATTATTCTAATACTAAATAAAACAAACACTGTGCTAGCTACTGGGGGAAAAACTAACTCATTCTCAGCCAAACCCAGCATGAATGGAGGAATTCAGGACTTTCCTAGAGGTATCAGAGGTTTCCAAAGGCTATGGCATTTGTCAGTATTTGTAGTTTCCTTCTTGTAGATATGGGACCGTAAACTGCACTACTTTAAAGGCCTGTGTGCATTACCATTCTGTCAGCAGCATGATGAAAATAAAACTGTTCTCCTACAGTTGGTCACACAGGGAACATCTTAGCCATGGCCCTGAACTCACTGACTGACACCATTGCATTTGCAGTGTAGGCAGAGACATAGATGACTTCTGTCAACTTAAACATGAAAGCTGAAATTCTTTTCTCTTGAACTTGTCCGGACTAAGGACTAGATATGGGGTCATTCTTTGAAGTGCCTTTCTTCAGAAGGATGGGCTAACACCTAGATATGCCTGTCTTTCTCTGTTGGCTGCAGAAGGAGCTTAGATCCAGAGCTTACACAAGAGGCCAAACTTTGAGGTGAGATCTGGAGGTAAGAAAATTAATCTCAGCTTGCAGAAATGACCTGTGGTATTTAAATTACATTAATATTGGTCTCTGATGACGGAGATAGGAATGTGACAAGAACACACAGAGATCATGCAGCAACAGCCAGATTTTATTGTTGGTCGCCTTTTATAGGAGCTTCACATTCCCACTGGCCAATGATATGGATCCATTCCATTCGCAGTTCAGAGGGCTTGGCTGAAGTCCCCAGTTTGAACTGGAATCTGACCTATCAGTACTGTGTCCAGGGGCTTGTTTACTTCCACTCTCTGATAAGCCAGGCTGGTCAAATTGGTATCTGCTATGCCAAATTATCTGGGCAGCTATAGACCAGCTATAGCTGTTACACTTCCCCCTTTCTGTTTTAAAAAATGGAAAGTGTTCTTTGTCATCCCTCTGCAGGCACCTTGCAGACAGGATTGCAAGACAGCATGATTGATGTCTTAGGCTTTAGCTTTTATGTTTTTGAGATCCTTTACTGCTTTAGTGTGTAGTTCTGAGCTTCATATTAAGCGATGATAAGCTGTCTTCACAGAGTAGCTAGACAAAAAAATTTCTTTCCTAACTTGGGACCAAGGACAACTGATCCAAGTTTCAGGCCCAAGAGCATAAGCAATGGTGGAGTGAAGGGAGAAAAACAAGAAGGCTGGGACTTCATAACTAAAAACTATAACTGGACAATTAACTCCAATATGCTAAGGGACCAGAACTTATAAAAGTGAGAGACCTCATGATGGGTCATCCATTTTGTGACCATTTTGGGTTCATCTTGGGTGTAGCCCTGGTTGGGCTCTTGTGCTGCCAAAGGTGTATCGATTGAGGCCTTCCAATAAATACCTACTTTTAGTGTGTAGTTCTGAGCTTCATATTAAGCGATGATAAGCTGTCTTCACAGAGTAGCTAGACAAAAAAATTTCTTTCTTAACTTGGGACCAAGGACAACTGATCCAAGTTTCAGGCCCAAGAGCATAAGCAATGGTGGAGTGAAGGGAGAAAAACAAGAAGGCTGGGACTTCATAACTAAAAACTATAACTGGACAATTAACTCCAATATGCTAAGGGACCAGAACTTATAAAAGTGAGAGACCTCATGATGGGTCATCCATTTTGTGACCATTTTGGGTTCATCTTGGGTGTAGCCCTGGTTGGGCTCTTGTGCTGCCAAAGGTGTATCGATTGAGGCCTTCCAATAAATACCTACTTTATTCTTTAACTCTGTCTAGCCTCTGTTCTAGGTCAGCCTTCACAAGGCATTATGATGACACCAATGATTTCACCCAACTCAACATGCCTAGCCTCTCCCAGCCAGTGATGCATCCCATAAATGGTTGAAGTTGTAATATTCATTCCCAGGAGCTGTCAGGCGGGATTACCAACTATAGAAGTTCTCAAAATGGCATGCCGCAGGCTTATTACTTGGAAGTTACAAACTTACAACTTAACTCTACAAACAGGAAATATTTCAACTTTAGAACTGTGGGAAAACCAACAAACAGGAGAAACAATCTGTCTCAGTTCAGGTCTGTGGTCCATATCCTTAAATAGATAAAATCTTCAAGTCTTCATATCTTTAAATATATAAAATCCTTCTAATAGTGTCAAATGACTTAGGGTATAGATAGCACCAGGCATTCCCCCTTTTTTTGTCTAAAAATAATACATTTTAAAGTGCCATGTGGGGAATACCAGTGTGTAACACACCCCAGGGCTGTAGGAGTCATTGTGTGTTTAGTGAAGTATACAACTCCTTTTGAAATTACCATTTACCAAACCAATTCAAAATTATCAAAGGAAATGTCCCATGTCTTAAGTTTTACAGGTCACATCTTGGTATATGATTAAAACTGACACATCTGTGTGTTTGTAATGTCCTTAAAATATTTGATTCTCAAGGTATTTGAGTAAAGTCACAAGCGAACCATGCTGAGTGATGGACTGTAAGAGATGACACACTGCAGGTTTGCTAAAAGTTAGAGGAATTGGTATTAATTTAACATAATCTTTGTGATTTGTAGAGGTGGTGAACACACCACTGTTCTACAGTGAGACTCCTTGATTATAAGTGACACTGGGTAATTCTGATTTTTTATGCACTGGTTTTACAAAACATCTCAAAAGTAGAACTTAATTTTTTCCATTACTTCAGTGTATCTTCACCTCAGCAAAGTAAGACCTTTTTCTTAATGAAAGGAAAGGTTAAAAGATTAACCTGATTAAAAGAATAATTGCAAAAGAATAAGCAACACGAAGCACTGTGAATAATTAACAGGACTGCAAGGTAGTTTTTTAAATTTGATTTTTCTCAAATTGGCTGAATTGCCAGCTGTAGTCCTCATGTAATGACAATATAGAGATGGGTTTGGTAGAATAGGGTTCCTTCCCTAAGCTTGTTCAGCAAATTAGTTTAATAACTCTATTTCTGAAGCCATAATAATCCATGAATGCCTGCAACAATTATTATCCTCATTTTTATAATTTTTGCTGTTACAAATAGCTATATTGAAGACATAACTTCTAAAATCACAGTGGTCATTCTCATAAGTTCAGAGACTTTTTTTCACTTAACAGTCTTAAGTTTAGGGGTTTTTTTTCTGTGTTTGAAACCCCAGCTGACACTGGAGATATCATTGCAGAGTAAAACCATAATATGGAAGCACAAATAGTCATTGCTGAAGTCCTCTGAGCAAAAAATGTGGGGACAGGGAGGCAGTGGCTCTTAAACATCAAGACTCAAAGTTATTATCCTGTTCTCTTGCTTCTCTTTCTTTTGATCCTTTGTGGACGCTCATTATTCCTTTTGTGGCAGAGTACTGAAGTAGACATGATACATTGTACACTGGGGAACACTTAGGACTTATGCAGGGCAACAGAGCAACCCAGTGGTCACTAAGACTGAGAGTTCCTTGGACTACAACAGTCATTTCATTGTCATGTGTTGGTGGCACAGCATCCTTCATGCTCGCTCAGCCACAGATCCCAGCAGTCAACAAGTGCAACTGAAAAGAAGACCCATCCAGCAAAAACCATCAATGGTTAGGTTTGCATAATTTTAAAACCTTTCAAACAAGTGCAAGTGTTTGCTGTAAACAAGAATACTGACCAGGTAAATTGCCTTGTTTGATGTAATGTCACACGTCGTGAAGCGTTTTTTTGGGTTTGTGTGGCCAGGTTTTGGAGTGGGAGGTTACAAGGATGATCTCTGTGAGAAGATGCCAGAAGCTTTCCCTCTAAGAAGGAAAAAAGTTATTGTATAGATGTAATTGCAGACAGAGGAAAGACGAGTAAGAATATGTGAGAGGAACAACTCTGGAGATGGTAGGGTCAGTAGAGAAGGAGGGAGACGAGGTGCTCCAGGGGCTGGAGCTGAGATTCCCCTGCAGGCTGTGGTGCAGCCCATGGAGGAGACCCATGCTGGAGCAGGTGCCCATGGAGGTCCATGGGGATGCAAACATCCTCCTACAGCCCATGGAGGAGACCCATGCTGGAGCAGGTGCCCATGGAGGTCCATGGGGATGCAAACATCCTCCTACAGCCCATGGAGGAGACCCATGCTGGAGCAGGTGCCCCAGACAGTTCTTCCTGTTCTGAACATCTGCGGGGCTGGGGGGGAGCGGACGGAGCCCCTCCTCTCCCTTTCTTTCTTGGCATTACACCTTTAACTGTTTCATTATTTCCAGATATTAATTACTGTATCAATATTGATTACTGTTTCAATTTTGTCAGCACGAATCATACTTATTTATTACACCATGAACCCTCTGTTATATTTTTTTCTCCCCTGTCCACTTGTGGAAGAGAGGGACAGAAGGGCTTTGGTGGGTGTCTGGTATCCAGCCAGGGCCAAACCACTAGGAGAGTGAAGAAAGTTCACATTGACCGGTGACAACAGCGGACGTTTGTGTACAGGCTTGATGGCAGTTTAAAGGGTTACGGCTTTCATCTTGCTTCGGCTTCTCAGCTGATTCCAGCAGTTCATGGCAGATGCTTCTCTTGGCACATATGTGAGTGTAAGCCACCAGGATGGGGCCACAGGCTCGGCAGCACTGCAAGGTAATGCTGGCAAATAATGGCCCAAGCCCAGACAGTAGCAGTGTGACCAGCCCCACGCAGGTGACCTTCCAGTTACAGCGTCTCTTCTATCTATGTATTTCTCAGCACGAACCATTAATTGTGAGTGGAAAACCTCTCCCAGAACACCGCCTGAACGCCCTTGTCTCGCCAGCACCTCACAGCCCGCAGGCGGGAGGGCTCGCTGGGGAGCGCAGGGCCTGGAGTAGAGCTGGGAAGGAGGGAGGGCTGGGGGGAAGGAGTTTTTAAGATTCATTTTACTTCTCACTATCCTGCTCTGGGTTTGTTAGTAATACATTCAGTTAATATCCCCAATTCAAGTCTGTTTTGCCTGTGATGGTATTTGGTGAGTGCTCCCTCCCAGACACTATCTCAACCCATTGTTATATTTGCCCAATTATCCAATTAAAAACCCCCCAAATGCCCGCCCGCGTCCGTCGCCATCGTGACCGGGCCGCGCTGGGGCGCCGGGGCTGAGGGGGGCCGCGGCCGCCAGGGGGCGCCGCCGCGGAGGGGGCGGCGATCCGGGCCCATCGCATCCCGTCCTGTCCTACCCCATCCCATCCCATCCCAGCCCGTCCCGTCCGTCCCCTCCTGTCCGGTCCGCGCCATGGGCAGCACCCTGCGGAAGAGCCAGGCAGTGCGGCAGGCGCCCGGCGGCGCGCCCCCGGAGCGGCGGCGCCCGGCAGGTAGGCAGCAGGCGGCTGCCGGCGGACAGCGCCCGCCCGGCAGCGCTTCGCACCTGGCGGGCTCCGAGCACGGTGGAGCGGGCGGGCGGCCGGAGGGACCGACTCCGGTTTCCCTGTGAAACACCCGGCAAGGCGGAGTTGGAGCCCCCTCCCTTGCTGGCGGCCGGGCGCCCCGCGGGGGTACCGCGCTGCAGAGCTTGGCTGTGCCTTCAGCAGGGTGACCGCGGGTCCCCCGCGGGTGCTGGGGAGCTGTTCCCAAACAGCCCGGCTGTCCCGAGTGACTTTATCGGGCCGGCTGTGCGCATCGTCCTGCTCACGGTAGATCAGAGCTGTGCTGGGTGTGGGACCCCCTCCCCGAGGACTGCCACAGTGTGGCCTGAAGGATGTCTGTGCTGAGGAGGGAACGAGATTTGGAGTTAGATGTGAATTAAATGGCCCTCTGATCCATGGATATGATTTCTGCCTACCATCTTCCCACAACAGAATGGGGAAATTTGTCTTTCAGCTGACTGCTCTGTACCTCGTCAGAGTCAGAGATTCAGGCTGAGATCCTCCATGGGCATAGCATTAACCGTGCTCTCACCGGGTCTATAAAACGCGATGAAAGAAGCTAAATAATGGGCTCGAAGTGATGAACACCTGAAAATGAGCCTATGCTTACATCTGGCGCTGAACAGCAGTTCTGCCTAAATGAAAAGGCACTCTTAGGATGTAGTGCTTCATTGAGCATGTACTACTATAGGAGTGTTTTCAGCTCTACCACATCCATGGGAGAGGGAACTGTTTTAAAACATGTTCTTACACTTGCAATAATTTGAGGACATTGACAGAAAACCACCTTGGGAGCTTTAAGGTGTTACATGATATTTTAAGTCTTATTATGCAGGACGGAAATTGTCAAAACCTTGGCAAACAAAAAGTAAAGACGCCTGTGCAGTAAGGATTTGCATAAGGCACAGCAGAAGCTGGCAAATACAAAGATGACATTTGCAACAGTTAAAACTCTTGAAATAGGCTTATTCTTATGGCTCCATATTGCTTAGATCTTTAAATTATACCAATATAAAATCCTCCAGTCTGAGCATTGGAAACACTAGATGTTCCTTGATCCCAAGAGGAAGGAATGGGCAAGAAAAAACAAAAACAAACTCTCAAAGTCCTTATACTTTCAGGGCACTGCTGTGACCTGACAGCAGTTCCCTTACCTAATGCTACCACTACCATGTTATGATTTAGAAGTACCTAATTTAGTTTTAAATCAGATACTGGAATCTGTGCAGGTGTGGTAGCATGGAGTCTGGGGCAGAGTGAGCTGCTCTGGAGTTATACCCAAACCTGGTTTCTCTGGCCAACAATCTATCTGCTGGCATAAAATCAGAAATGAAACCTGCATCTCAATGAGCATTTTCAGCATTGTGAAGCTGACTCATTTAGGCTAAATGACTTAAAAGAACATGTTGTTTGGGCTTTGGTTTATATGCTCTGCTGTATCTTTGTTTTTTTCAATTTAAGACGTTACTATTCCCTGTTGCTTGTTCTACAACTCTGGCAGCATCTTAAAGTAATTCTCTAGGAAGATTGGTTTAAACTGTGAGACAAGGTTTATATTTCAGCATCAAGGCAGATTTGCTTCTGGGATAGTTGCTTATGAATAAATTATTATCTGAAACCCAATGTCCATTTCCAAAAGGAACACATCAAAGTTTTTAGTGTCGAAAGTTTTTTGTTTTTTTGGACGAGAGATGAGAGGAGTTTTGGGTGCTGTTGAAGGACTTATACACAAGACTAAAGCAAAATAATTTAGAGAAATTTGATCAACGATACATAATTTACATGAAACTGGAAACATAATCCAAATATGCTAATTACTCATTGTTTAACTGACTCTGAGACATGAGTAATCTAAAATTAACCCCTTTCTATAGTTGGTCATACCAAGCAGGAGAGTTGTTTTAATATCTGTATACATCCCTTGGGCAAAGTATATTTGAACTTATGTGTGTAGTAGGAGAAAGAAATTGGGTTGTTGATAGCTGTAATAATTTCTTATTTGTTATCTGGATTTTTTTCTCACCTTTCCATCTTTTATCAATGTCAATATTAGATTCAGTTATTAATTCACTGTAAGATCTAAAAATGTTTAAAAAAATAAATAGTAGCAAGCTGGCAATGAGCACAACTGACAAAAAAAATAGTGCCTAGCACAGGAAAAAGTAAAAATGTTAAGATGAGGTGCTTATATATAGCTTGCATAACAAAGGTCTTAAATACATTCCCTTGTCCTTACCTTGTGCTTTCAGAAAGATTATTCTCAATCTTCAAATAGCATTCAGTATACTTCAACAATTGCATTTTGCACATGCAGTATTTATAACATTTTTTGAGTGTAAAGGTATGGAAATTAGAAGTAACTGAGAAGACATTGCTTTTCCTGATGCATTTGTTAAATTATCTCCACACTTAATTTTCTGTGTTATAAACATGCACTTTACTGCAGAAAGGATTAAGGACAAAATTTAAAGCTGTACAATAAGGGAGTAAACTTTCACACCTCAGAGTTAAGGTAGCCTGGGTTGCAGCTTTTGCTTTATAAAACATATTGTTGGTTTTTGTGGGACTCTAACTTGTTATGATATCAAGTGCTGCTTTTTTTTCATCCCAGACTGTCATAGTTGGATATTATGAGGGGCTGTGTTTTAATTTGGTTTGACTTTGTTGTATGTTGAAGCTGCTCAGCTTCTTTCGGGACGGGGTACTCAGGACACACTCACTGGTGGGCCTGGAATGTAGACTGGGAATGAAATTTGGGCTGGAATTTACAAAGTCAGTTTAAAAAGTAGTTTTAGCATAATTGTTCCTCATTTTTAGTGCTAATATAAGAGCCTCTGAATGCAGCATAACTGTGAGATGGAGTAACAGGGGATCCACTTTGGTGGTCGTAGTTCTGTGCTGTAGTACAAACACCAGTGGTAATTAGGTTGTGTTGACATTTACATGTGGTGAGCGTCACAGTAATGAGGCCCCAAATATTTTTACTTTTGCAGTATTTCCTGGAAATGTATTGACCATATAATTTACGTATGAGTTGCTCAGGTGACAATAATAGATGTGTCATAGCACTCTTTGTGCAAAAAAGTAGAGTGAACTCAAATCCTGGATGTGGCTTATTGGATGCCCATGCATTTCCTCTACCCTTGTTAATAATTATGCCATTGATTTCCTCTGTGAACAGAAACAGTGCTTGACCTTCAACAGTGTTTGGTATTCATCTCCTTTTTCCAGTCCTTTTTTATGGTTTCTCTATTTTCAAAACTTTGGAGATAGAACTCCATTGCTTGTTCCTGTTTGAAGGTTGTTCCTCCATTAAGCCCATCTTTGGTAGGGTGCCTTGTTTCTGTTTTGGTTTTGATATTATTATCAAATAATAGATAAAATTGTGCACTGGGGCTTACTTAGTGTACTGAATTGCTAAATTATTCTCCTTTTTCTTTACCACTGCTATCTATAGAGGTAGATATCTATTGTTATCTACAATGCTTCCCTTGTTTTTGATATCTGATCTTTTATACCTGCCTGTTGTCATGCAGCTGCCTTCCAGTTTATAGCTCAACTCATGTATTTCCTGTTATTTTTTTCCATTGCTTGTTCAATTTTTTCCCCATTCAAACTTTTAAATCACTTCCTTTTTTGAATGTGGTGTCACATTTTAGGTCTTCCTTGCAGAACCATCCTCTAACTTGCTTGGCTGTATCTGATACCCTGTCTTTTTCGTTATCTTCAGTTTGGTTTTACCTTCTGTTTTTCCTCCAAAAAGTTCACAAGTGTACAGCTGTTGCTTTCCATAGCATATTGCCTTTCCTATATGTACTCTTTGTGCCATGTAGTATTGAGTAAGTAAAGGGATTCTTTTATGGTCAACTCTATGGAACTGTGTGATTCCCCCATGATTTTTGGCTGTTGCAACCCTATCTGACCCAGCACTGTCTTTTGCATAAAAGAGATACAAATGCAAAGAGAGGAAGTAAGTAGAGCATGCAAATACTTTTATTTCCATAGGAAATAGTAGTGAGTTAGTCTAGTGTAGTCCTAGCTTTTCTTAAGAATCTGCTAATGAACTGGTTTTACTGAGTGAATGGAGATACCATCTCGTTTTATCTTCTGTTCTAGCAAAGTTGCCTGTTCTGCTTGTTGAGTCAGATGTTCAAGGAAGAAAGAGCTATTTGACACGGTCACCTCTCTTGTGTCCTGGCATTGTGTCCCCAGCATGGTGGGAAGGAAACTCCTAACTTCCTTATCTTCTCTGCTGTTTGCACAGCCTGACACAAAGCAAGCACTTCTCGGTAGCTCTGGCTCACAGGTGTAAGGTGTTTGTTGTTTTCCAGCCACCCTTCACAACCATTCCCAGCCAGACCTTTGTAAGGGCCGTGTGCATAGGGTTAGTTTGTTGGATTGCCTTGGTGGCAGGAGAGTTTAGAGGGCAGTGAGTGACCTGTTAGACTGTGCTGCTTCCCTCTCCTCACAGAAATGCTGTGTCATTGTTTGCTGGGCTGTCACAAACAGGATTAAATGGTTCCACTCAAGTTCTTTTGTTTTTCAAAGACAAAAAACTTGGATTACTCTGGATTAAAATATCTGGGTTTTTTGCTCACCTCTTAAAAAAGTCCTACTTGGGTGGGGGGGTGGGGAGGTGGAAATAAATCACATGTTTCTGAGCCAAGCACCCAGGTACTTTCCATGGTGTTGTACCTGCCTTAAACTTCATGCCCTTACTGTAAGATTACCTGCAAAAGGCTTGCTTTCTTTTAACTGTGTTCAATTTTAATAACTGGGTCGTTAGACAAAAAATCCTGGTTGTGTGTGAGTTGTTTTCCACCATTTTTTATGTTCTCTATGACGCAAATGCGAGCCTGATTACAAAGAAATGTGTGAATGAATAAATGGCTTCAGTTGTGGTAGAAACAATAAAGGCATGGCCAGTGGCAGAAGGGACTAATGAACGGCGCCAGCACCAGGAGATCCTGTTCCATCCCTGCTGAGTACTGTTTTACCTCTCTGGCCTCAGGTGCCACACTTATTCAAGTGAGGCTGGTGATGCTTCCTCCTTGTGTCAGAGAGTTGTTTATTTACTGACCAGGAACTAAAAAAAAGGTAGCATGAGAATATTGATCACAGTTTGCGGGAACGACAGGTTTGTGCTGGCCCCAGGAATTTCAAGAAGAAAAGTCAGGAAGCTCAGCTCTTTCAGGTCATCCCAAATAAAGGGTGAGCCAGTATGGATGGCACTGTGAGCATGATACACTTTACAGATAGTTATATCAGAACCCAGCTTCCTTTGTTTTGATTTAGATTAGATTAAACATTAACAAATATGAATAAATTCCAAAGCAACTGTGACTTTTGAAGGAAATAGGCAAAAATCTATGCTAAAATTAGTGGTATTGTAAGGTGATACTTTCCATAAAGATTGCATATAAATTGTTATATGAGATATTGTAGCTTTTACCAGAGTTCCAGAGGCAGACAAGTTTTATATTAAGATTTTAATATCCTACTTAGTTTAGTTCACAATGAAATAAAATTGAAGATGAAAGTGGTCCAAGATACATAATTAATGTAAGATTGGTTGCCTTTTACTGAGGAGGAGAGAATCTGAGAGTTACTTTTGTTAAATTTGTACAGCTTGTTCTGTTAAAGCCAACAGAGTTTGTATTGTAGATGTTCTGGAAATACTTGAGGTCAGCATGTGATGTTATGCTCACAGAAAACATCCCTATTAGTGCTAATTAGAGCAACCTGGCTAATTCCTGTATGGTTTACTGTAAACAATTACATAAGGAATGAGGAATGGCTGAAGACTTTCAAGGGTAAGTACCCACTGCCTGATACTACTGAGAAACTTCTGTGAGTGAGAGCGCTAGTTGGAAAGTCTGTAAGAAAGCCCAGGTTTTATTGGAGTGGGATTTTAAGTTCCAGAATTATTATGGCAGAAACATGTCTTGTACAAACCAAGAAGTATAATGATGTCCCTGTTAAAATCCCTAAAGTAATATACTTTTTCATAAAGCAGTTGGACTTTGTGGTAGCTGCATGAATACTCAGAAAAGCAAAAGGAAAACAGAAGCCTGGAAGTAGGAATTACTTCTTTTGCTAGGAACTAGAAGCTGGGACCAGTTTTAGAACCCCTGTTTTCAGACTAACTGGATGAGACAGATTATAAATTTGAGTGGATGATTGTTAGAGAAGGAGATGCTTGAGTGTTTTGTCCTAGGTTCTTGGATGGAAAGGTGGATTGGAGCCCTCCAAACACAGCGCTGACCTATCTTGAGTGGAAAACTGATTGGAGGATATTGTTGAGTCAGTTCCCAGATGTTCATTGGAAAATTAACCTGAAAGGGTGAATTTTGTTACTTAATGCCATTTTTGAGTGGGAACTTTTCTGCTGGGTGTAGAGAGCTTTTATTCAGGCTCTGCGATGGATGTCACTTGAAAATTTGTCTGCTTTGATCTGGCATTCATCATTCCTCTGTCAGTGTTTCTTCTTTGGTTGGTCTTGGCTTTGTAATTCCTGTCCTGCTACACAGAGGTTAGATTAACAGTTATCAGTAAGTTTTTACTGTCCTTTGAGAATACTGCGTTCTGGGGCTTTCTGCTGTTTCCTGCCTTTTTCATATATTAACTGCATTTGTATGGCTGAGAATGATGAGGGCTTTTTCTCTTCTGGCTTAGAGCACTTAACACTTAGGTTGGAAAGTTCCCTGAAGAAAGTTTGTATCTAAATGTTTTCCCACTTATGGAATTTACTTTAAATGCTTTTTGTACTCAAATAGTTGTGGTAAAAACAAAGAATTTATGTTTTCATGAAGGAAATAGGTGTTTTGCAGTATTACTACGTACCACTGTCAGGACTCTGCTAACAGAAATCTGACCAAGTAGAGCCCTTGCTTCAACTAGTTGCGAAGTCCAGTTAGTCCACGTTGTGCCTTGATGTTGATCCCGTTCAAGCAGTCCCTTATTTAAATGGGAGGAGTTTTAAGCTCTTAGATATGAAAAGAGCATGAACAAAAATAGAATTAAAATCAAAGGGCTTTGCAGCAATATACTGGATAAATATAAGCAATAGCACAGTTCAGAGAATTTCTCATTTCTTAGGAAAATGCACTTTACTCTTTTGCTTGTCAAGTGTTAAAGCTTGGTGAGTTTTGGATTTGAGAGCCCAGCTGACAGCTCAGCCCCACTCACTCCTCCCTGGTGGGATGGGGAGAAAATTGGAAGAGTGAAGGTGAGAAGACTCATAACTGGGACAGAGACAATTTAGTAGGTAAAGCAAATGACACCATGTCAGCAAGGCTGCAGGCTTCCATTTCCTCTGAGTTTTGTCAGTTCAGCTGATTGCAAGGCAGCCTCTCAGTGTGCATTTGTGATATGATCCAGGCTGGAGGTGTATCTTTTAAGGGCTCAGAGATTTTCCCTGGTAATCTGAATGATGTAATGGCTCTGTTGCCGTCACTATGAAATGTTTGAGTTTGCGCAATAGGGGAGGTAGTGACCTGTGAGGATAGTGCAGAAATGAGCATATCTAGAAGAAGGAAAACATGAAAATTTCTCAACCTACAAAGATCACTTCGGCATAAGGTAAATATTCATTGTCATATGAAATAGCCTGTACTTCCCAAATGCCTGAAGATAGGGCTGTAAAGCAATTTATGTGCTTGCTCAGAAACATTACAAATTTAGAGGTGTCTTCTGAACTCCTGGAGTAGAGACAACTATTTTTTTTAAATTATGTTTTGTTAAAATGAAGTTTCTTCGTGTTGGTAATGTTCTTTTCTGTGATACAGAAACTCTAGGTAAATCAGTGGAGACTTTTGCCTTGAAGCACCACCTCTAGACTTCCAGAGTGAGTAGTTGAAAGGCAAGTGCTGTCCATGGGTGCCCATGTCCTGCCTCTGCAGCAGGATCTGGGATCTGGTGGGATCCCAGGATCACTTTTGCAGGGTAAGGCAATTCTTACCCTGGAGCAGTTCTGCTTACAAAGCTCATCCAGGCTGTTGGGTTGGGCTGGTCCTGTTCCCGCCTGATCAAAGCCTTCTGAAACCAATTGTACCTTTTTTCATTCTAGCCAGAAGTTACACAACAAAAAGTCAAAAGTTCAGAGGCCTCAGTGCTAGGGAGGACTTTGGTTTGTGAGGAAGCTCCCTCCCAATAAGGAAGGATATGGGTTGAAAACACCACAATTGTTTCACTGTATTTTTTTTTAATCTCCCCAGGTAGGGTTTTTTTCTGGTTTAACAAGTTCTGAGCAAACCTGGCAGTTTTGCCACTATCAGTGAGAGATGTAGCTGTCTCCTCTTACTCTCTAATGGTCTGGTAATGCCTTTGTCCTGGCACCAGCTGTGGTGATCACAGGATTGTTCCTTGGGCTGGTTGAGCTTGTTAGACTGGTGGGAAACTGTCCACAACTTTTCTTCTCCTGGGTTAGTTTTCTCCTAGGTCAATGAGTTGATTTAGCTCATGTACGGGTCTGAAGTCTGCCAGAACTGGTGCCAAGTATGCAGACACCAAGAAGGAAAAAAAGTGTGGTGAAAGAGAATAGACTTGTCCTATTTTTTTAGTATTGGTTGGTTATATTGATTCACCCCATATCAAGGAACACTTGGCAGGTCATAGGGAAGGTGCCACTTCAGCAGCTGCCACCTCCTGGACTGGGATTTACAGAACCAAAAGTTGGTGGTAATGCAGGGCAAGAGCCTCCCTGGGCTTCCTTGCCGCGGACTTGCTGAATAATGCTGATATGTACCAGGCAGAGTCATCCTCACCACCACATCTCGGAGGGTTATTCAAAGCAGATCCATGGTTCGGGTTCTCTTTAACAGTCTCACTCTGAATAAAGGTGTCTGCTGACTCGTTTTTGGAAAGTATCGATTATTCACCAGGACTTTGGGTTATCACAACTGCTGTTAACGGATGGAATTTTATGGAGAGCAAGCTGGTGACACACAGAACACTTTCTGCTTTGTCATGCTTCCTGTGGCAGGTTGCCCAAACCAACAAGGGAGAGGCCCCCAGAAGCAGAGCCACCCAACATACAAACTCTTTCAAGTCTTTGCCAGGAGCTATGGTTGCCTTTGGGTTTTGGAGCTATTGCTAAAACTTGGTACCTCTGGCACAGATCTACATGAAAATAAGTAGAGATATTTACACAGGTACCTGTGTTGGCTAATGTCTAGATTTTATCTCACTGAAGCTACAGTTTTAGGTGAACATTCCTGAGATTGTTCAAACTTGCAGGAATAAAATATTCTTTCAGTTGCTTCAGGTACGCACAGGACTGTAGCTTTAATATAATATAGTGAAGCAAAAATTTATCCTTTGTGAAGGCTGTTCAAAACCTGTGTTCTTGTTTTTCTTTTTTTACATGTGTGTTCCCAAACTAGAATATAATATTACTGTTAAGAGTTCTGATCTTTTAAACCCCTTTACCAACATCACCAAAGTACTCTTCCCAATACCTTTGTGAGATAAAAGAATTTTGGCAGCAAGCTTCAGAGAAGAAGTCAGAAATTACAAGATTACAGACCAGTTTTCAATGGCTGCCTTTTTTCATTTGTGTGTATGTGAATGCTTTTCAGGTTTATGGGCTCAGTGCCCAAGGAATGTATACACAGCATTCAGTAGGGCTGTTTCTCTAAGTATGGGCACGTGTCAGGGTTTGCTAATTAATGCTGGTTGTGCAGTGCAAAGTATGTATGTGATTAAGTACAAACAACTGCGTACTGACCCATTTGTTGGAAATTAAGCATAATGTAATTCAGGGTTGTGTGGAGGAAGGCAGAGTTGATAATGCATTCCAATCAGCTACTAGATTTTCCACTTTTTTCTTTTTCAATGCCACATCAAATAAAGTTTCACAGTGTGTAAATATGGTTTTTATTCTTTTCACCAATATTCTTGAACTTTTATATTGGGTATATATAGATGTGTGTGTGTATATATATATATATATAGTTATATATAAATCAGTTATGACCAGTGGGAACACTGATCTTTCCCAGCCTTTTAAACAATATATTGAACTGAAAGCAGTTTCCAAGCAACTAATTGCAGGAGAAAACTAACAACTTTTAATTAAGTTTAAAAAGTACGAGACTTTATGTGTCACTTTCTGGGCAAGAAAGATAAAAATCATCATGTTCTTTTAAGACTGAAGTCTCAGGCTTAGCCACAGGAAATATAATTTCCTTGCTTTGATCCAATCATATTGTTAGATTGGCCAAAAGTACTGAAATCTCAGCCAACTCTTGTATGGGATTTTATTCAGAAGGAAAATATTGCAAGTCATCCTAACATTGCAAATGAGTCACGAGTCACCTTAGGAAACTATCCCCTGGGACAGACATGCCACAGATGAGGAAGTGATGAAGTTGCGAGGCCACTCCCCCAGATAATTTCTCTGGAGGAGCACAGCCCTCATAAAGGACATTTCTCCAGACACTACGTTATTTTATCCTTGATTTCGCAGGGGGAGCCCCAAAGCTGAGAGAAGGGCAGCGTGAAGCAGCAGCAGCAACTTCCCAGCCAGTTGTTTCTGCACGGGAGAAGCAAACAGGAGATCATGAGAGAACTTTAAAGGTAGGGGGAGTACATTTCAAAGTCTGTAATTTAGTTTTGACATTGAAAAATAATCAGAGTATAGAATTTATTGTAAAATTTGTAGTTCTTGGGTGAAGAGTAGAGGTCTGTTCTCAGGATGGGATCATGGTCATGAAGAAGTTCCCTCTGTAAATGGGATGTGGAGCTTGTCAAGAGCCTGGCTGCTCTGGAGCAGGGTTCGGGAGGAAGAGAAGAAGCTTGTAATCTACTTTGTCTAATTTAAGCTTTTAATGTGTTATCATAAAGAGCTATTATGAAGAATTAATGAGAAACGAACCAAACAGTAGGAAATAAAAACTGAAGCTTCATAATCCATGTGAAAACAAAGCATTTTTAAAAAGAGGAAAAAAAAGTAGCATGATAAAAGTAGTGATCTAAGCAAATGAGTAGTTGGTGTGGTTTCCTTCTGTGCATCATAAAGATACCATTCTTGGTAGCTGGGTCTGATGACTGTGGAGGAGTTAGTCTCCCGTTATGCTTCACACCGTCCTGTTTCCACTAAGCTAGCAGGAAGGTGTGCTTTGAAAAGGCACCCCTTCTCTGATTTTATATCTCTAAATACAAATGAAGTGAAGCTGCATATCACAGTACAATACGTGCCCCTCTGCTCTTTGATCCTGGCTAATGGCAGTGTTAAAAAAGCAGAAAAAAGGGAACCAAGCACAAAGTATATTCAGTGGCAGGGGGTGTGTGTTGGGGTGGTGGAGCAGGAGGAGAAGAGGAAGGAGAATGAGGTATTTTTGGATGTCTTCACAGTGGCCTCAGGTGTTTTAGAGGTTTTGTTTCTACTGTTAACATGCTGCCTGGGATTATGAAACACTACTACAATCTAACTTTGTGCAGGCAGATGTACAGCCTGAATTTCTCCTGACATTGCTGTGTAATTCATCTGAACAGGAGGGGATTTTTGTCAGTGGGATGGCTGCACTGGCAGCAGTCAGTAGAGTAGACATAGTTACAGAGAGGGACTAATCAAACCTCAGAGGAAGGCGACGGAGAGGGAATAACCTCAGAGGAAGGCAACAGTAGAATGGGTTGAGTACAAAGGGGTGTTTAATGCAAAACAAAATTAGGATGAAAAGACAAGGGAAACTTTTTGGGCTCTTCTCTTTCCTTTGATTTGCCACAACTATTCCAGTAGTACCGAATCAAGTCCTATCAAGCTAGGCAGACAGAAGCACATATATGTAAAGTGGCAAAGTATGGGTTTCTTAATTGATAGGCTGGGTCTTAAAAGTTTTTTCATTACTTTAGTTGATGCTCACTGATTTACATCAGCTAAGGAATCTGATTTTTCTTCACTCCAGATCTTGTCCTGACATTTGAGAGGCATTAAGAATTTTGCCACAACTCCAAAGGCTCGAAGGTCTGAAGCCCTAATAAATTGGAGTTTCACAAATGAAGTATGAGGGCTCATTTTAGAAAGTATATATGAAGACAGTGCCATGTTCTTTGTGGCATAAGCTGCCAAAATGCATTTTAGGACTATTGGGTAGTTTTTCTGTTGTAGTAGCTGTGATTTAAAAAAAAAAAATCTTCTGTGAAACCATAGTGGTACATTTGATCCATTTAATGCCAAAGTTGTGCTAAACCAAAGAGATGATAAACACTGGCATATTACAAAATCACAGATTTCAGACATGGTTTTCTTCATTCAGTTCTGTTCATTCTGTTAGTAGGGCTGGTAATTAATGGGGATTAGTACAGCGTTGCATAGGATTGTTGTATTTGCCTACAAACATATGCAGGAGGAGGGGAAAAACACTAATTAGGAAAGTCCAGGGCAGATGAAAAGAATAAAATAAATTAATGGAATGCTTGTGTCAGCAGTTACGTATCTCATCCTGGAGTACAGTATGAGGAGGCTCTAGGGTTGCATTGTTGTGGGAAACAGCTCTGCAAGGAAGCCCAATGCTCCAATGAACAAGAAAATTTATAGTTCAGTATCTGACAAGTACAGAGCTATTCATAGATGGATTAGGAAGATGAACTTAAAAGCTAATGAAAAGCAGAGCTCAGAAAATTCAGATGCAATTATGTTCCCTTATCACAATATTTCTACTGAAAATACTAATTTATGAACATTGTAGGTAATGTTTCAATATTCCCTAATACTTTTGTTTTCTCTGTTCAGGCGCATAAGGAAGAAGAAAATCCTCAGAAAACAATGGAAGTGAATGGGCTTACGCCAGTGCCAGATTCCTATGACTATGATCTCATTGTCATTGGTGGAGGCTCAGGAGGTCTGGCAGCTGCCAAGGTATGAGAGGGAAAACACACGCTTATGCTTTGCTTGTAAGTAGGTGGGTGACATTCCCAGTGTCTTGGATTTAGTATCTTTAACACTGTAGGGGCATAACACTTTTGTCTGATTGGTGAAATTTCTTTCACTATTTCACTTTTTCACTGTTTTGGTTAGTGCCAATTATTCAATATTCTTTTCTTTATGTTCTGAAGAAGGAGAACATGGTATACTCCTTAATATTCCCTAATACCCCTTACTAGAATAAAACTTGGTCCCCATTTATGGGAGATGATGCTGCTGGAAAACAGCAGGTAGATATCTTAATAGTGTTTATTAGTAGTTTAATTTAAACTCAACAATGAAAAGGTTCTATTCAAAATGAACATCAGGAGGTATCTACTTTTGTATAGAAGTACTATCTTTTCAGACATAAATGTGTATCTTGTTTTAATTATTGGCAATGAGGATACTCTGTGATTTTTGAGCTTGCATAGTTGCATATATGGAGATTTTGCCTATACTTAAGCTATGGTCTCACCCTTCCTTTTTAGGGTCTGGTGTTTCCTGCCTGTAGTCAGATGAATTATGGGATTTTGTTAGGATATTGCTATTAGAAGCATATCTAGAATTAAATAAAATAATTCACAGTGGTACAAAATATACCAGCTATTAGAGCTGTTATAATCCCAAATATTTTAAACTTGAAGAATTTTAGTGTAAGTTAGTAGCTCTCCTTACATCAGTAGTCAGGCACATTGTGTCTCTTCTCTCTGTGGTAGGATTAGCTATTTAGAAGTGAATTGAGCATTCCTGTGAATAAAACTATTTTGTTGTTCAAGACCTGGAGCTGGATTATTCCTCCATTTGGGAGCATTTCTTTTGTTCTCGAGAAGTGGAGGAGGTCATTGCACAGTGAAAAAAAATAAGAAGAAAATATTTTAGAATAGTGTTGGATTCACAGTGAGCCTTGGTCCCTTAGAAGTACTTCTGTTATAAGGGAAATGTGCAGGGCTGAGTGATGGATTGTAGATCCATCTATTTTGGTAGTTTACTGCTTTCCTATCGGTAGGGGCACTGTTGTCATGGTGCAGGATTGAGGAATGAAGGAAAGATCTATGAAAGTTCTGAGAACAAAGAGAAGCAAATACTGGTTTTCAGAGGATGGAGATGTTCTGGGTCAGGAGAGAGTAACAAGAGTAAAATAGAGTTTGCAGTAATGCAAAAAGAGTTTGCAGTAATAAGAAGCCAGCTGTTGAAATTTCTATAAGGAGACTAACTGACACAGTGATGTTTATTGCATCATTTTTCAGTTGTAGAATAGAAAAAGAGTGCAGTAGGAAGATAAACTGCCTAATTCCTTCAACTCAATGTGTGAAGTATATTGATTCTCAGTGTTCTCAACTGATTGTTAAGTAGATCAGAAGATGGTAGATCAATAAAGTCAATATCCCTATCAGTAGTAATGTGTGTATTTCAAATCTGTTTAATGTAGTTGAAGTGAAACTGTTTTACACACTTAAACTTCTGACTTTTACTTAGATTGTTCAATTTTTTTTTAAAGAGTTAACTGACAGTGCTTTAAAAAAACCAAACCAAAACAGAAAAAAACCCAGCTACACAGCTTTCATACAAAGTTGCAGGTATCTGCACTCAGGTTTGCAGCACTTTACCTAGACTGGTTAGATGTGTGCTTTTCACTCTGAAGCCTGTACCTTTGTGTGCACATCTTCCTCTTTACGTTGTGCCCAGAGCTTGTTCCTTTGGAGGCCATTCTCCACAGGGAATGCAAACACTGCCAGGCTGACTGGGTACAGCTCAGCTACAGACTCAGACCCCTGCTCTCAGCTCACACAGAGCAGCTCCCTGAGCAGCCTTGTTGTGTTCCTGCAGCATTGCACTGAGCCCTGAAAGGTTTGAGAGCCTACAGGGCAGGTTTGTGGCTGTGGGCAGATGACTCAGCCCACTCAGAAGTGGTTATACCTGTGTATGATCTCTGCCAAGGTGGTGATGCAATGCTGTGCTGTGTTATGTGAGCAGGTAGCTGGGGAAGCTTGGGAATCCATGCATTCTGCTTAGCTAACCCTGGTTAAGGCTCTTTGGAGCAGTGCTTAAGAGTTATCATCATAAAGGAGCTTTAATAACCCGTCTCAGTCCCTAAGTGCCTCTCTGAGGAACTTTCACAGAGGCGCTGCAATGGACAGGAATTAGCTTCTTGGCCAGACTAGACCTTTATTGGAAGAGGAAATCCAGTACAGCAATATTTTCCAAAGGTGTCCATAGCCTGCGTTATTTGAAGTGTGATTTGCATTTTGCATGTAGTAAAATACATTTAAAATTGAAATTCTGATTGTCAAGTATTTGGATTAACAAGTATTACTGGTAACAGAATGCTGAAGGCTGTCCAGCTCCTCCCAAACCAAACCCAAGGCCTTAGAGTAATATCCTGTTCATATAGTTCTTACTGCTCACATGTCTAAGAATTCATCATATGGTGCCAGCATAGTTGTGGTTACTCCAAGTAGCAAAATTATTTTGCTTCATCTCATGGGAGGAATCATTGTTGTTTCTCAGCTACCTAGTGCTTACCTAAGTGCTTTTCCGTGGCAGCAGTTTACTGCTGTCAGTTTTTGCCTTTTTCTTAAAAACCACAAAGGGAGCAATGAAATTAATATATAGTTCTCAGTATCATTTACAGGCATTAATTGTAGATTTGCTAGTGAAACTTCTTAGGGGAAATATAGGATCATGGAGTCATTAAGGTTGTCATGCTTGGCCATGTAACTTCTTGTGTCATCTTCTGATGTGTCTTCAAACAAATGCTGGAGAAACCATCTTTGAAGGGAAAACTGGATTAATTAGGAATTTGTTAAGTAGGTTAAAAGTAAATGGGTGTGTTGGGAAATAGTCTGAACAAAATGACAGGATGGAGGAGTGAAGAGGAGGTTGGACTCACAGAGTCTCCTGTGTATCAGTTGGTGCCATGCTGTTTTGTAGTAGGATTAATACCTTTTTTTGCCTTTCATCTTCTTTTTCATACTGAATACACAGGTGAATTCAGAAGATTAGTGACTGTCTGTTGCCTTGCAAATCATTCACTCTTACTTAATTAAAAGTCACAAAGCTTTTCAGCAATGCATGATGTTATTGTCTGCTCCAAATTTAACCTCTAATCTTTAGATATGTGTCTTATTTAATTTGTTTTGCAGGAGGCTGCCAAATATGAAAAGAAAGTGATGGTGCTGGACTTTGTCATGCCTACACCTCAGGGAAGCTCGTGGGGTAAATTTCTCTTCATTGTAATCCTGTTATAAAGGAACTTTGCTCAGAGACTCTGATTTTCATGTTTGAAATCTGCTACACTGATGTGAAAACCACATTTTGTTCCTTTCTCTCAGGTCTTGGAGGAACATGTGTAAATGTGGGCTGTATACCTAAAAAACTGATGCACCAGGCAGCTTTACTGGGACAAGCCTTGCAAGATTCACGCAAATTTGGGTGGCAGTTTACAGAAGAAGGTAAAGAAGAACACTTTTTCCAGTTTTGTCATTTGCACTGAAAATCCTGAGGTGCTTCATAATCAGATCCTTGTTGCACTGCAGCATGTGCTGGCTTTGACAATGTGAGGCAACTTTGGAGAGCTTACACATAAACTGTAGTGCTTTTCAAGTCTAAAGCCATGGGGCTTATTGCCTCCATGTTTTATCTGTTTGTTAATAGCTCCTGATCATGTTAGTAATTGATGAGACTGTTCTGTGAACAAAAGCAATAAGGTACTGTTCCATTTCTGAATGTACCACAACATCTAAGGGAGCACACCAGAATGCTGACTGACAGAAACTTCTTATAGCTACAAGCAAGGATTTCCTTTCCCTAAGTGTCTATCACTACTGTGTAAGAAGACAGATTTTACTTTTTATTATCTCTGATGTGCATGGTTATAGGATTATGATTTATTTAGGCTGCAATCCTGTATTCGGTGCATGCGGAGGCACCTCTCAGACATGCATTGTCTTCATTTGTTGAGCAATGTCTCCTGCTCACAGCTGTCAATATATATCTGTCAATATAAAACTGTCAATAATTAAGTAAGTCTTAATTTTCAATGTTTTAAGTCATACCTATTGCACTGTGACCTCTAATGTTATCTGTGCTGGTGTAATTCTTTGAATTTCAGTAGCTTTACCCTGAAATAAAACAGGAGTAAGACAAACTCTGTAAGACTGGGTCATGAAAATATTCTCTTTGAGAATTACAGTTTTGCTGTGGAAAAAGAAAAACTCAGACTAAAAGATGAACCTTCCTCTTTTGTTGCTGACAGTCAAACACAACTGGATGACCATGACAGAATCTGTTCAGAATTACATTGGTTCACTGAACTGGAGCTATCGGGTTGTACTGAGAGACAAGAAGGTCACATATGAGAATGCATATGGAGAATTTGTCGGGCCACACACAATTAAGGTACTTCATAGCCATGTTTGCTTCCTGTAGTGCTCTCTGAATAGAGATGCTTTTCAAATAGAATAATTTTTCCTGTGGTGGGACTGTAAAACACTCACTTGGCACTAATACTTTGTATGCAGGCAACAAACAAAAAGGGAGTTGAGAAGCTGTATACAGCTGAGAGATTTATCATTGCCACTGGTGAACGACCACGCTACCTCGGTATACCTGGAGACAAGGAATATTGCATTAGCAGGTAAAAACAGAGAGGAATACAAAGTCATTCCTTGTGTGTAATTGCTTCCCCATACTGAGGAGCACGGTCTGCTTGAAAGAAAACTCTGTACTTAGATATTAGGGATAGTGGGAATAGCATAGCTGCTGATGTTATGAAGTAGGTAGGAGTCCGTCTTCATGCATTGGGGCAGTCTTGAAACTCAGCACAATTTTTTTCCCAGTGAAGGAAATTCAACATTTCAGTGAAGGTAAAGCATGTGGAGTGAAGGTAATTCAACATTTGAAAAAACTGGTTTTGAGTGTCTGGTTAATTGCTACTGCACAGCAAAAATGTTATATGAAGATAAAATGTGTTTTCATACCAGAGTAACTTTTAAGTTACTTGCTGTGGAAACAGAGGTTGGAATTACAGACTGGGAAACTTATAGCAATGAAACAAATAATTGGCACAATTCCTCTGAAACCAAAACACCATGTGGTGTGTTTCCCTTTTAATAAGTAGTAATGAAATTAAAGGTGACAGATAATACAGCCAGTGAAATGGTGCTTTAAAGTAGCTTCAAAATGGAAGAGTCAGAAATCCCAGAGTTAGACTATCAGATTGACGCTGTGTAATCTTCACTGAGATCCTTGGGGTACAGGAGCTATGCTACAGCCTTTAATTGCACAATCATGTTTTATTGCATCACCCTGAGAAAAGGGGCACTTATTTTAGAGCCAAATATACACAGAACTGTATTGCCAGACTCTAAGTGTCTGCTGAGTAAATGTGGTGCCTCCATGAGTCCTGGCTCTGTGGAGAATCCCTAGTTTTATAGCCTAGGTCCAAAGTATGGAAGAACTGATGCAGCTTGATGAAGCAGTTGAAAGACAAGAAAAGCAGGCAAAGGAGCGTGTTTTCAATAATTTCATACTTCTGTCTTCGCCTGTTACTGTGGTTTGTTGTCTGTGTATATCTGGCACTGTGTATAATGCTTTAGCAAAAGGATAAGTCTTCAAAGTGATGGTGGTATTTTATCTTAAAGCTTCCCCTTCCACTTTTAGATCTCAGGAGCTAAAATTTGCAGCAAAATATTTAAAGCAAGATTCAGAGGGGAAATCAACACCTACCTTTTTCAACAATTTGTCCTAAATTTCTTTTAGAAAAACTCTCCATGTTTTTGTGATGATTCAGAATTTTCATGTTCCTTTTTTTTTGTATGTGTACTCCTAAATATAACTTTTTCATCTGTTACACTCTGATTTTGTATTCCAAATGAACTTCCAAAAAATTAAGCAGGGTGTTTTTTTGTGAACAGGAAAAGGAATAAAGTTTTATTCTTACAGAAAAAAAAGAAAAAAAAGATAAGTATCAAACACAATACATTTTTCTGACTGACTGCCCTGCCTCTAATTTCTCTTTTCCCTCTTTTTTTTTTTTTTTTTTTCTTCCCAGTGATGACATTTTCTCTCTGCCTTACTGTCCAGGGAGAACCCTGGTGGTTGGAGCTTCCTATGTTGCCTTGGAGTGTGCAGGATTTCTTGCAGGCCTCGGATTAGATGTCACTGTAATGGTGAGATCCATTCTCTTAAGAGGATTTGACCAGGACATGGCAAACAGAATTGGAGAATATATGAAAGAACATGGAGTCAAGTTCATTAGGGAGTTTGTGCCAATCAAGGTAGGCTCAAAGTGACCACAATTGATTGGGATGTGCCTATCATAATGTTTTAAGATGTCAATTATTTTAATTAATACAAAAGTTGAACTTTCATTACAGTATCTGCTGTGACATAGAATGGGTTCATTTTTGTTTTAAACCAACTCCATGAAACTAATTAATTGAAAGGTATAATTTAATCTTAATATGAAAATTTTGTGAGATTATGAAGTTCATTGTTTTTATCAGAATTAGTTAGGTTAGTATATGTTACACTGAAAATGTTATACCTGCTTGTCCTGGTTCTTCTTGCAGGCCCATAATTAAGCAGATACATAATTTCCTCTAATATCAGGGTCCAGCACATCTAAAACAATTCCATTTTTCATTGCCAATTTTCAAATTTTCAGCCAGCAAATTCTGTTTATATGCTGAGGATTAGTGGACTATCCAGAAAAGTAAATGGGCTTTAGCAGTATCATCTCTGTCATTTACTTGGCAGAGTCCTTAAATATTTGCTCAGTTTTTGTTGAATTCAGTAAGAGTACTCATGCAGCTACTTACTTACAGGTATAGGCACATATATAGGTAAATTCATGTTGAATTTAAACCAGATTAGAAGTTCTGGAGCTTTTCTAATGGAAAATTGCCCTATCAAAGACTTCAGAGGGTGCTAACAGTATTTTTCTTTATGGTTTTTTCACAATAGTCCTTATTTATTTTGAAGTAGTAAATCACATATTAAGCAATTTCAATTTGGTGTTAAACCAGCGTGCTGCCAACTTTAACACTTTGGGGTTTAAAACATTAAATTCAGTGAAGACTGTTAATTTCCATTCTTAGCAGTATCAAGAGCTGCTTTAAAAATGCTCTTGCCAGTTCCTACTGTGGGTCTGAGCCTCTCTCACAGAATGAGAGTTGCTGTAAGAAGACAAAATGAATGTTTCCAGGAACTTAATTTTTATGCAGGTTTTTGTTGCATAAATCCCATGCTGTATAGGGATGATTATCTAGGGTTTGTTGCAGACATGGTCTTTTGTGAGCTCTAATGGGGAATGAGAAAGAAAGAAACTGTGTTTACAAGCAGGTAATTTCAACTAAATGCCAAGCAGGTTCCTCCAGATGCATCCTGTGATGAGCAGTCCATCACCACAGTCACAAAATGCACTTCTGTGTATTTTGCCCTGTTCCTTCACTATATGTCTTTGATTTCAATGGGAATAAAATATTTGGCCCTTTTTCTGATTGAGAATATCCTTCAGCTTAAGTTGCTTGGTAGATTTTTAGCAAGTTTTCTCATCTCTTTCAGACATTGTGTTTGAAGTTATGCATGTTGTGCTTATTAAAACTCTTTGTTGGGACTTTTGAAGGTAGAAGATGAATTATTATAAATAATGCTGCCTTTGAATAGAAGCAGTTTAGCACAGTGATCCTTTTAAGTTTGGTAGAATGGCACAGTTGGCTTTTCTAAATTAAAAAAAAAGGACACAAATAAAATCTTCATCAGAAATTTTGCTCTTTCTGCCTCTAAATATTGAACATGAAGTAGGAACAAGGGTGTTGTTGAAAAGTACCTTTTCATCTGTAGGATGAACACTAAAACTTCCCAGAATTATGTTAAGTATTGCACACTTAACATAATTGTTGTATGTACTGATGAGGGTTTTCTATGACATTGGCTTCCCATGGGTGGAGGGAATGATGGCAGCACTTAGAGAAAATGTCTGATGGTGTTTCCAGGCCTTGTAAGAGTTTCCTTCCTACTTGCTTCCTCTGTCCCCAGAGGAATGAGGGCATATGTCCCCAGGTCATGTGATGGGCTTGGACAAGAACTTAACCATGTGTCCACTTTTAACAGCAGAAATGAGATTTTGTTTTGGTCATAGGAATTAACACAGGGACATAAAAAAACCACATTAAAATATGCAAGTAGAAATGTAAAGAATCTTTAGAGTAAGTGCCTAATTTTAGATCATGGTTAAAACTCTCTCAATGATATTTGGTGGGAAAAATACACATTGGTATATTTTTATTTGAAACTTTTTCTTTTTTACCCCATCCAATCCCCAAATTGTTGTAGGTTGAGCGGGTTGAGGAAGGAACTCCTGGAGTACTGAAAGTTACAGCCAAGTCCACAACAGGGAACCAAATAATTGAAGCGGAATACAATACTGTGAGTTCTCTCTATATGCATGAAGAATGTGAAATAGCCTTCCATTAAATGTTGATATTTTATGAGGTGTTTTTATCCACACTTTAGATTTTTAAAAATTATTTTAGTCATTACAATATGCTAATTGCACACACTCAGGAGGTAATTAATATGGAAATAAAGTCCCAAAGTCAATGGTTATTTTGCCTTGCCAAATCAGTTTGCATGCTTTTGAAACCTGTTTCTTAGCTTAGGGGGGTAGATGAGCTTGGTCCTGTGGAATCAGGATTTTTTCCCCGTGGGATATTTGTAATAAATTATTAGTAATGATTTATAATATCTTTCATAGTAATTAGGGCACATTTTGTAGTTAGCACAAAACAATGGTCAGTGCAGGAGTTAAACAAATGGGTGATGTCATCTCAAGACCTGTTCTTGACACATCTTCACAAACACAGCTAATACCCTGTGGCAAGTCAGGAAACTTTGTTACACACTTAAAACAGTAAAATTGAAGTGTGCAGGCATGGTATTGTATGTTTGATTGACTGTTTCCATCACACGTCACTCCACTCATTTTCATAGTCCTTGATGCTGAAAGGAGAAAAAGAATTTTGTGAATAGAGTATTTGGAACCACACAGAATGCATAAAGGCAGGCCTTTGCCAGCCTGGGACTCCAGACTGCAAATACTGTGTGCCAGTGACCTCATTTACCTGTACAGTGCATCAGTCATCCCCTAACAAGGACACACCTCAGTGTATCTGTGAGCCAATACTGTGAGAAAGTTTAACAATGGCAGCAGAGCTGTTGCACAGGGTTGTAATACTGGGGTTTTTCCAGTCCATAACAGTGAAAGCTTATTAGCAAGGAAATCAATACCATCCTTTCATTAATGAAACTTCTGGTTTATTGTTGCTACATCGTCACTGAAATGCTGTCACTCCTCATAGAAGCTGTGAGCTGTGTGTGCTGCATTTTAAGACCTTCAGCTCTAAATATGTGGTGCGTTTGATCATCTGTAAGACTTGAACGAGATCTTGGAATTCCTTCAGGACAGTTCTTAGTTGTTTCTAACAAAACATTATTAGTTATCTGGGCAGTTGTCCAAGACTACAAAGCATGTAGCAATTTTCCTTGTGATAGCAAAAGTTGGAACATGATTTGTTAAGTTAGCAGAGTTGATAGGATGGGATTTCAGCCTGGACAAATGATCAAACAAATAATATTCAAAAATAATATTCTTTGACAGTGGTTGGCTGAGAGCCTATATAAGTAAATTATATTTTCAGACTAAAAAATACTATTTTATGATATTTTTATTTGCTTAAGCATCTGAGTTTCTTTCCTAAAGAGCCCTTTCTTTATGGAGCATTTTGAGGTCACTTGCTCTGGTAAGGATTTGGGATAATACCTTGGTCTAAAACTGGAAGGGAATAAAGAATCTGTCCCTAACTGATTGGTTTAGAATATTCTTGGGGTATTCTTCTAGGGAAAGCTATTTGCCTGTTTTTAATCTTAGCATTAAAACCTGGTATTGTTAGGTCATGGTGGTAACATGGCCTGTCTTAAACTCTATGAATGTACAATGGATAACGAATGTATTCACCTTACTGTGAGCAAGCCTTAGGTACTAATCTCTAGTATTTATTGAAGGTAATAGCCAAAGGAAAATGCACTTCTGAGTTTTTAAAAATCAGTCATGTGCATTGCTGTTTTGCAGGTGCTGCTGGCAATTGGACGAGATCCATGCACAAGAAAAATTGGTTTGGACAAAGTTGGAGTGAATATCAATGAAAGGTAAGGACAGATGTCTGTGCGCCACTCACTGCTGAGCTTGTGTCATGTGCTGTTACAACGGTAGTGGTGCAGAGACACCCAAAAGCTTTGAAGAAAAATTTGTTTCCTCTTTCTGTACACTTGGGTGGAGACCAGCTAGCAGATAACTGCATTTTCTCCCGTAGTACTGCTACATTTGCTTTTTTGTTGCTGAAATGTCCATTTCTAATTCCTGGGAGAAAAAGTGTCTGTTTCATTCTTTCTAGATTTACAAGTCTATCTTAGCTACTTCTGGTTACAGGGTTTTCTAGGATCTGTCAGTGCTTTGTACTCTCTTTTTCTCATCTCCTTGCTTTTATCACCTCTTGGAACACAAATCCGTTTGTTCATACAGGCTTTTAGCGTAGTGAGTTTTGTTCATATTTTAAAGTAAAAGCTACTATATGTTATTTTGAAGGATAAGGTTCAAGTAGCATTCCTTAATCTCCCAGGTGAACTTCTTGATGTGTTTTAGGTTTTGGAGGGTTTTATTTCTTGCCTTTAAGCAGCCCTTGGGTACAATCTGTGTCTTCTGTAGAAGAGTATTTGATGTTTAATGTAATGAGGTTGTTGTACCAGTGAGTGGAGCTGTCAGTAACATTTTCAATATTGGTAACTAAAACATCTTGCAGGCATGTGGGTCCTCAGAGATCTTCCCTTTGAAGAGAAGACAAGGGACCATGACCTTGACCAATGCAGAGTTTTTATATATGAATGCAGTAACTGATATTGTCGAGGGGAACAATTGTGATATTTCAAATAAGTGGAAATTTTGGTCCACTCAAAATTGGCAGACCCATGTTGGCTTGTAGAACAGTATACATCTTTCTGATGTCAGGACACCTATTACTAGCTTAATAGAATGAACTATAAAGTTATTAGCGTAAACTGTATATTTTTTAACAAGTGCAAAGTTGAGGAAGTTGGATTTTTAATATGGGAATTGCTACTGGTTTCTCAAGTAACTGTGTGACTGTTTCTGTATCTGTCTGATTAGGTTTCCCTGTTACATGTGTTTCCTGTGGTGATTACTGCACTATCTCATTTATTGATGAAGTAGGAAATATTAATAATTAAAAACTTCCATTAGCTCAGTGCACTTACAGCTAAAAAGCTTGCTGGCTTTCCCTTAGGTAGGGTGTGTAACAACTTGATCTGTCTCTGTGTAGGAGCCTGAAGGATAAGTTTCTATAAAGAGCTTCAGCCACTGGACTGAAATTTCAGTAGTGGAAAAATTGTTTTGTCCCACAAATGGAGTGGGAAAATGTCTCTTTCTGTCATTCCTGAAAGTTGCTAGTACACAGCTCAGCTGGTGGTGGGAGGTGTTTCAAGAAGATGTTTATGCTTCACCTCAGTGATTCAGGAGATGAATTGCTTCTGAAGCTACCTCCTTATCCAGTGTGTGAATTCCTGTAGTTTTGATCAAATTTGCCCTATTTTATATTCCTGCCCGAGACTGTAAGATTATGAATACGAATTATTTCCTTCATACTTCACATACAAGTCTTCTCTTAAAGCTAAGGTTATTTACACCTCCAGCCTTCACAGCAGAACACTTAGATCTTTTTTCTTGTTAATTCTAATTGCAGAACGGGAAAAATTCCTGTCAATGATGAGGAGCAGACAAATGTTCCTTATATCTATGCTGTTGGAGATATCCTGCAGGACAAGCTGGAACTCACGCCAGTGGCAATCCAGGCAGGAAGGTTGTTAGTTCGGAGGCTTTATGCTGGGGCAACCACTAAGGTAAGGACCCAGTTGCCACGAAACACTATCACTGCTCTGCTTCTAAGTGCAGAGTGCAAGTCTGTTTGCTTGTGGAAAACCCAGTAGAATTTTAAGTATTAGCTTTGACGATCATTTTAATTTTCCCCAGCAAAGATATTACTGCAGATGTGTTCAGCTAATTGTGTAGGATGAAATTAATACCTTGTGGATTAAGCAGTAGTCTCTTTTTTTTCCTATTGAGAGGGTTTAGTTTTCTCTCGAAGTATAATGATAATGAAATTAACAGAGATCATTTAACTTGTTTTTAACTCTACTGCCTTCCCTAAAAGTCAGCAATCTTTCCCATCCTGTTAAGTGCTGTAACACCAGTTCAAACGCAGTTTGCTGAACCTTCCTATGGTCCCTAAATAGAGTGGAATAGGAGTTTGTGATCTTAATTTTAGAGTTACTTTAATGAATTTTTTTCACTTCTCATGTGTATGTTTTCAGTGTAACATGCAGTCAGTCCTAATTGTAGTTGAATGTGGACACAAAGGAAGATCAGACGTACCAATAACTCAGTTCATGTTTATACCTGAGTAGATGAATTAATGGATTCAGTGTTCATGTTTTGTACTAGTGCAGTTCTGGGTTTCAGCCAGGTTATGGTTGTTCAAATAGGAGTAACGTAGGTGCTCATTTACACCTTATATTTAAACCAGAAGGAAAGGAGAGTGCAGAGTGCCCTTAAAGAACTGTTACACTGATACGGGTGCTTGTCTCACCTTCATAGCCATATGGAATGACCATAAAGGTTTGTCCCTTTCAGACCCTGTTGTATTCATAGCAAATTAAACTATCAGCCAGATTTAGAGCTTGATTGAGTTGTTTGTTTTGCATTGGCAGGTACTGCAGTAACAGAACCCTGAATCAGTGTGTCATTGAAATAGCCAAGCGAGGTTTAACAAACCGTAGCAGAAGCCAAATTTTTTTGTTGCTACAATGCTATGGATATGTCTTAATTTCTATTTTATGCCAGATAAGTCTGTCAAGGTGCAAAAATCGTTACGCTGCCAAAGGAAGCATTGTTATTCAGTGAATCCAAGAAATGAGTAAATGAGTACTACTTTAAAAAAATTGGGAGTGTGGCTTATACTGCCTTGGTAACAAATCTGGAGAAGGTGATTGAAATGAAATGAGGTGTTACGGACAGGTGGGGCAAGAACAGTAGTCAGCACCTTAGCTGACCCCCAGTCACGAAGGAAATTAATTAGAGTTGAAATATGTAGAAAATAAAATTGCTAGACATGAAATAGAGCTGACCAGCCTGCTAGCCTGCTACGGCAGAATTACTCATTTGGTGTATATGGGAAGAGTAGTGGATGTTTGTTTATTTTGAGTCTAAAGAAGGCTTTTGACACTGTCTCCATAACATTGTCGTGGACAAAGGGATGAATTGCAGGCTGGGTAAGTGGGCAGTGAGGTGGGTTGAAAACTGGCTGAACAGATAAGATTTTAAGCCTTAATGCTGTGACCAGCATTCAGGAGACCAGCTGAAGGCCAGTCACTGGTGGTGTGCCACAGGCTTGGGCTTGGTTCCCATGCTGTTTATCAGCTAAGCTAATGGACCTGGATGCTGAGAACAAGTGCACCCTCAGAAAGTTTGGAGCTGGTACAAAACTGGGAGAAGTGACAAGTTTTCACTGTATCCCCAGATGGTTGTACTACGTGTTATTGGTTCTTTGGCATCACCTAGGCCACAGCTGATGAAAAAATGAGCCTTGAATGGTAGTGGTGCCCTTGCAGCATCCCCAGCTAAAAACAGTATGTTTTGTAGAAGTGGTTGAACAGGCAACTTTTATCTCCAGTTTGGCCTGTGATCTGGTACATTTTTAAAATGGGGCAGTGAATTTCCTTTTCCATTTAATCAATGCATACTAATGTTTGAGTGGCTTTAAGCTGTCTTTTTTTTTCTTGCTCTAATTAACACCTCTGGAATGAACAAACACAAAACTGTACCTTAATTTAAGACAATTAAAAAAAAAAACACAAAAGAGCTTTCAGAATTGTGAATAATCAAGCTTTTCTTGCTGTGTTTCAGACTGCTGTATGCTGGTTTTATTACTGATGTTGTGTGGGTTTTTGTTTTGTTTTGAATGCCATACAGTGTGACTATGTGAATGTTCCAACTACTGTATTTACTCCTTTGGAGTATGGAGCCTGTGGGTACTCTGAAGAGACCGCAGTGGAGAAATTTGGGGAGGAAAACATTGAGGTAACTGCCTTAATTTCATCTGGGTTTTAGTTTTCCAATTTGTAATTTTAAATAATGTTGAGAGTAAATTAAAACAGCATTTTCTGCTCTGATGTAAGGACAGGAGGTAACTAGGTACATTTTTTGTCTTCCTTGGCTGTTCCTAGACATGTTATAAAAATAATCCTCAATTCCAAACTCTAATTGCCGATATGTTCTATTTTTGGCAAAGGGGGGCTTAAATGTGGAATGTTTGGTTTAAAAAAAAATAGAAAAAGGGTTTCTTTGTGTTTGAAAATACTTCAGGATAATTTTAAACTGGGTATGTGCTGGAAGCCATACACTAGTTTTAATGCCAAAGTGGAGCTTTTGTACCTACAGCATGGCAAATTCCTTACCATAGTGATTTTTACTTTATAAAGCCAAATGTTACGCTCATTTTTCCTGTTTACTTTGACTGTACAAAGAGGTATGTGCTTAATTATACTTATGTGAGTAATCCCTTTTCATTCTCTGGGATTGCTGGTCAGGAGTGAAATTAGACAAATATAAGCACTTAGTGCCTGAGGCTGTTCTTCCAAAATGCTGTACTGACCACACTACCAAAAGCATGAGGGGAGGAAATCTCACAATAAACTGAACTTTTATGTCCTGCAAATATCACCTGAGGAGCATTATTTACAGAAATAAGTGGGTAAGTGGTAGTGCATGAAGTTGAGAACTTTTCCCCCTCTTAGCTGACAGTTTCTGATTTGAACTGTGGAGGAAAATAAGTAAATACAACTCAAAATGGGAGTGTGAAAAATACTGTTAACCTGACCACAGGGCAAAAGCTTAAATTCTTTTCTCCCTGCAAAGTTTGTCGAAATTTTTGTTGTTGGGTGAAATTCTTGGTGTTATATATGAAACACTGGACCCTTTACTCTGGAAAATGGGCTTTTGATTTTCAAGCATTTTATTTTTTAAAATGTACGCCCAGAAGCATTTGTGCTCTGGCTATGTCCTCATTTAGTGTATTCTGACCTCTTTATTGTGTCACCTTATTGGCTTTTGTGTTTGCAAGCCTCAATATGGTTATTGAGTCACTTGTGATTTTGTAATTTAATAAGAGCATGGTGAACTGTGTCCTGGAAGTGTTATATTCTAATGGCTTCTCCTTTTTTAATTATTGGATGTCACTAGTATTTGGTTTATAGAGACTTCTGTCTTTGGCATTCATTAAGGGAAAAGAGTATCATCATGATTTCAGATGTTCTAAATGCTGTGTACATAGCTCATTATTTAGGATAATCTGGCAGCTTTTGGAAGATCATGTTCTCTGCTTAGAAATTTTACAACTCTTTTTTAACCTGTGTTTTATTTCCAGGTGTACCATAGTCATTTCTGGCCACTGGAGTGGACTGTGCCATCCAGAGATAACAACAAATGCTATGCAAAGATAATTTGCAATATTCAAGATAATGTAAGCGCATCTTTCCTTCCTGGGAAAACAATATCTAATTGTTTATCGTAAAACTGTTGATGATACAGCAGCTATAAATAGGTTGTTTCTAACAAATTAAAATTAATTTAAATTTGCCTACCTTTTGAAGTGTTATAAATATTTATAGTGATGCATATTTCTGTGTATACAAAGCCAACTCCCAGTAAAATACAAAATTCTGCCATTGCTATTTGCATATGGTACTTCTTCCATATATGTAAAATAAGAACTAGAGATCTTTAAGACTGTTGGGTCACTTTGAGAAGTGAGCAAATCAATGGATGTAAAAATGCTTAGAAATTTTATTGGTTTATTCTCTCCGCCCCAGACTTGGACATTCTTTTCTGGGAGACTCTTCTCTCTGAAACTGAGGTCTCTCAGAAACTATCACAACTTGTAACCTCTCCAAATTCACATGTGTTCATAAAACTCTTGAGCTTGTTCTAACAGGATAATGTATCTTGCCTGCACAAATCCTATTTAGGGTGGTAATGCCAGGATTATCCTTGGACTAGGATCAAATTTCCTGGCCATGGAAATTTGTACCCACTGGAGCAAAAGCAAAGCTAGTAATTGGTTAGAAGAATTGGTATGGCCATCTCAGAATGATCATCATCTGTTCAATAAAATGTAGTTGATTTTATTAATATAAATTATTATGAAGGGTAATATTCTATTAAAATATATTCCTGTTAAGATGGTGGCATAGCTATCTGTCCTATGAGAAAAAACCAAAACTTATTTAATCTATATTAATCTTTCTTAGATACAGATTTGTCTTCCTGCAGTCTTTCTAAGCATCTTGTCAACACTTTGTAAAATTTGCAAACCTGTCCATCTCCTCTTTCTGGAGGAGTTTGCAGTAGCATGGGAGGTATTTTAGAGCCTTTAGCTATGCTCTAATCCAGAGTCAACTAAGAAAATGCAAAGTTTTAATGGTGATTTAAAGTGTTTCATTAATTTATTTTCACTTTTTTTTCCTGAAAAGCTGAAACGTGTTTAAACATCTAGGGGTAGTGTTGAAAGTTACCCTGGAAAAAAAAATAGTTCAGTAACAATTTAAAACTCTCATTACCTTGGTTTCATTGCTATGGTTTTATTATGACAATATTTATTATGTCAATATTTTTAAAGGAAAATTAGGATAATTCTATTTTACTTATTACCCAATTGTAGCTTTTCTTATTTAAATAAACTCTGTGGTAAATCTCAGTCCTCAGACTTACTGAAAGAATTCACTATACCCAATATATGTGATATTTAGCAGGAAGAGCAGATAACTTTTGATACTCAACTGGGCTACTTCTATGCTCACCAAAAACGGATGAATTCCCTGAATTCATCATTCCACTAAAGCTCACAGCAGGTGACATGTGCTAAATTTTCAAGTTTTTCTCATTAAGAAAAGCAGGTCAAGTCAGTACAGCTTGTTCTGCTGGGTGTTTTCTGAAGATGTATGTGCAGTGTGACGTGTTCTGCAATTGAACAGGAGTATACCGAGGAGAAGTGTGAATGGCACCTTCCTTCTAACTGGATGGGTTTTTTGCCAGTCTCTAAGTGTATTATCTCCCACTGACAACCAACACTGCTACAAGAGTCATTGACAGTTCAGTTATAATAGACTTCTTTCCATGTCTGGTTGGCCACAACTTCAGCTTGTGGTCCTTTCCTGTGAGCAACCATCAAACTGAAAATTCTTCAACAGATACAGACCCTGTAGCCACCTACCACAGGCCCTCGTACTGAAAACCTTAATGCAGGGTGCTCACCTTTACTTACGCAAGTGTTCTGTTGGCATGAGTGGAATAACTCACCTGAATAAAATTTCCTGAGTTCCTAGCTGAATCTTGGGAGACAGAGAACAAAATTACACCACCTCACATCTGTTGGTGCTAATGATTTAGTTCACATTTTAGTGGTTACATTAATTTGTGATAAGTTTTGTGAGCTGATTAAATTATATTCTCTGAATAAGAAAGCTTTACACATTCTCTAAAGAGAATTGAATTAATGATTGTGCTTGCATTTGATTGTCTTTGGTATTTAGGAGAGAGTCATTGGTTTCCATGTCCTTGGTCCAAACGCTGGAGAAGTCACCCAAGGGTTTGCAGCTGCTATTAAATGTGGGCTGACAAAAGAACAGCTGGACAGCACCGTAGGAATTCATCCTGTCTGTGCAGAGGTTTGTATACAAAGTCACTTCTAAGCCCAGCTTCGTGGCATTCTGGGGTGAGGTGTTGGAAATCTGAATAACAGAGCTCTATTAAAGAGGTCCAAATTTGCAGGAAGGTAGCGGGGAGGAAAGAAGAAGAAATTATATGGTTTGAATATTTAGAATTCTAACACTTAGGCTTAGTCTGGGATATTTTTTTTTCTTCTTTTTTTAAAATTGAGTTCATTTGTTAAAAGTTTATGGCTTCCCTTAATCCAGTTCTCTCTCTACTGGGAAGTATAGAATTTTTATCCCACTCAAGATTATGAAGGCTTCAAATACTGTTTCTGCTGAAGTGGTTGTCAAAGCTAGATTAGTGTTCCCAAAATAGGATTACAAACTAGTGCTGGGAAAAGGGACCAGCTACCTGACAATTTTTCTTTTAAACTCTCTCTTGAAGATCTTTTCTTTATCCTATAGGCTTTCAATTCATGAAGCCACACAAATATTTCTTCTTTTTATCTTGCTGTTCCTCTTTAATGAAGAGCTCAATTTTCTCTAGCAGGTGTGGAACAGCTCCTCCCAGATGTAAATCAGAGATTGATTTTAGTAGAATGAGGACCAGTTTATATTAGCTGAGGATCCCTGAAATCTTGTTTATGACCTGTGTAAGTCTTCATACAGAGTCTCTGGTTGTGTTAGAACTAAAGCAGTACAAGGGAGCACCAGGATGCTCCTCTGCAGAAGTGACATCCACCTCTCTTCTTTCCTACTTTCTAGGTGGTTTAGTAAAAGCAATGCAATAAGGGCTCCATTAATGGACTGCTAGCAATCTGAATCCTCTGCAAAGCATCCACAATATATTCTGTTCTTTGTAGTACCATCTAATGGCATTCTTGGAGGCCCTTGAAGAGGGCTAGCAGGTCCTTATCTTCCCAAGAGGCCTGTGGAGGGGGATCTCTGAGGGCAGCATTCAAACCTGTGAACTCAAGTGGAGTATTAGCATATGCAGTGTGAAGAGAGGATGAGAGTCATAATTTATTCTGGACATCTGAGCTGCTAAAATTGAAACTGAATAGAATGATGATTAGACATAATTCAGGGAGGTAATTTCAGATAATCATATTTGTTTGAGTGGGGGAGGAAGAAATTGGCTCAGGAGAAATACGCTATTTAAAAGCTCCAGGGAACAGTGATCATTTTTAGTGACAGTCTTCAAAAGGTTTTTTTTTATGCTTTTACTTAATTTAATCTCTTGAGCAGTAAACAAAAATCAAAGTGCAAGATGGCACTCTTTGATTAGAAAAATGCTTGAAAACTGGGATTTGTGAGGAATGAGCATATTGGATGAATAGAACGATGGATAATATCACTGTTATTTTTGTTACATCCCTGTAAAAGTTAAAGAAAATGAAGTCTGATTTGAACAGGAAAGGGCCAATGTTATAGGGTCAGGTGCTGACATCTTCACTGGAACTAGTACTAATTAATTGTTAAGTCTCTTGTGAAACATGGTTTTATTCCACTTGAAGAAAACCTTAAGAACGAGTGTCCCATTCTCACTGTCTACAAATTAGAGCCAGATTTCCCTTTTCTTCTTGAAGCAGCATTTTATTCTGCAGAAAACAGGAGCTCAGAATGGGATTTCTTGCAAGGTTAAGTGCAAATAACTGCAAGTACAGAACTGGTAGGACCTCAGCCCTGCAGAGAATTACATCTCAGCCTCAACCGCACTGTGCTGCCTGAAATTCAGGGGGGTACTATTGATCAAGTGTGGTGAAGAGAAATTGTCTTCTGAAAGCTGGGGTGATTCTTCCAGGTAGCTAATTATGGCTTTTCAGCCATTGGATCTAAGGTTTTATCTTCTCTTAAGTAACAAACAAATTCTATCTAAAAATACAATTATCAAATTACTCCAGCTGGCTTACTAGGGAGCAGAGTGGTCCCCTCCCACACCTGGAGCTTGCAGTCTGGCCAGGAGGAAAGCAGATAAATTTTATGTTTTTCAGTCTTGGTCTTTTGAAGTGAAATAACAATAAATGAAGACTCCCATATGTTGTCAGGCTGTGGATCAGAAATAAAGTCTACAAACCCCTCTCTCAAGACATGCGCTATATTTTAGATAAGTCACTGTTCTTATGCCATTTATATTAGACATGCATTTGTCTTCCTGATTTGTGTATAATGCTTTTCATGCTTATAGAAAGTGAAAGAGGTTTATAATTTATTGATGTCGTTCTCTGAAGAGCTGCTAGCAGTCTTAATGCAGCAAAGCTTCTACTTAAAGAAATATAGGTCTTTCTGATCCTCATTATCTTCAGACACTTCAGTGTTATTTGCATAGTTGAAATGTGTATATACTTTATTCTGTGCTAAGTTTATTCTTCCTGAGAGATGACTCTGATGATAATCATTGCAACTTTGAAGCACTTAGATAGCAGTGGTTTTGATTTCCTTTTTTCCTTTCTATATTGTATGTATGCAAAACCATGCAATTATTTGCATAGTAAAGTACCAGTATTAAGCAATTTTTTATAGAATTTTCCTTCCCAAATTTTAATCTGTTAATTTTACAATAATTATTTAGGAATTATATATATATATATTTATATGTTATTTTCTTTAATGTGACTTGAAAGCAGTAAAGACTGGAATTTTTCAAACCAGTTTTACTCAGTGTTCCCGTAGCTGTTGTCAAGAGGACATGGATCTCAGACATAATGCCTTCATCGGCAATCACTTCTACATTTCTATAATGTCTAGAAAGGCACAAAGGCAAAATTTTCTCCAAATGCCCAGCACTTAAGTTAACTTCACTTTCCCAAACAAAGAAGTCTTCTTTGAGCCATAAAGACACTTATTCATTAGGTGTACTGGAGTCAATTATTGCTGAGCTTGTTCCCACTGTAAAAACTTAGGAGCATTAAGACGAGAGGTGGTATAAAGCCATGTGACTTCCTTAATTCTTTCTTTTCCACTGTGAAAGAAAGAACATAAGCTAATTGAAGAGAACAAAAGTCATTTGTATGTGTGTGTGCTGTTTCAAGGCAAGGATTTTAAATGTATGATTTTCATTATTTTCTTACTTTAAGAAACGGCTCCCGTTTTGAGCATCATGCCCAATTTAATCTTCCGAGGGGAAAAAAAAAATTAGCCCTACTGAGAGTTTTCTTTCTTCTTTGTCTCAAGGTATTCACCACCCTGTCCGTGACTAAGCGTTCTGGTGAAAACACCACTGTGAGTGGTTGCTGAGGTTAAATTCCCCCATCCTTGCTATTGCCAGAGACTGACTTTCATCACAGTGTCTGACTCCTGCAATTCAGAAGATTTTGGGAGAAGTCACCCTTGGACACCTGCAGAAATGTGTAGAGCTTAACCTGGACATTCCATCATCCTAAGGAGAAGAGCTCTGTGGGAGTTGATCACCTGTGGTGCATGGCTGGCAATTAGCAATGCAATGGGAATCTTGACTGTTGAGCTGCTGATTAGCAGGGCAGTTAATAAATGCCTTTATGAAGTCATAGCCTGAAGCCTGCATTGTCTGGTGGGCAGTGATGGAAGAACTGCTAGCACAGCTGGAAAACAACTGTTTTGGTTTGGCTTTATTACTCTCTAGCTTCTTTCCTGAACATTCCTTTCTAGCTCTTTCCAGAGCAGAGAACTTTCCAACTCAGAAAAATTCCCCCCAAATTCAGGTAGTTGTATCAGATAAAATAGCTCCTGTGTTCTGGGTCATGACACAGCAAATGCAAGGTCTCCTCGTGAGCATACGCTTTACCAGCTCACATGCCTATGGAGGGAAAGTTCTACTTGTTTGATCATGAGGAAGAAAATAGCCTTGGGAGAAGTTTAATACCACCTAAAATAATGTATTTGTTGCCTTCCAAACTGACTCTGTTGTGACTTTTTATTTAGAGAGCCTTTTTGTGAAAACATTCTTCTCAGTGAGAAAAGAAAATAATTAAGGCCTTTTGATACAGAAAGTTGTTGTGTTTCTTCCCTGAAATCATGCATATAATGCAGATGTGATGATCTTAGCTCTTCCTGAAGCTTATGCGATTATAATGAATCTGATTTGGAGCTGACAGAATTCCAATGTTGAATGAATTGTCCTTCCAAGAACTCTGTGCAACTTCATTAAATTTGAGTAAATTTCTTTCTTTCCAGGTAAGCTGTCATAAGCTGCACTATTTCAGGTCTAAACTGGCCACTTTGAACACAAAAGTATTGAGATTTCCTGAAGATTAGTGAGCCCTTAGAATCAAAAAAATTATACAACCAAACAACACCCCCCCCCCCCCAACAACAATTGAAACAAACCCTCCAGCCAAACTCCAAAAACCAGTAGTGAAAAATCTGTTGTGTAGATAGGGTCTGAAAGTTCTATTTAGTTCCATGTGTGCTATGTTTTATATTTAATTAAGAAAACAATACTTTTAAAACAGAGCTTTCAGTGAAAATACCAGATTCTTGAATATCTCTTCTATGTTGGATAAGCTGCATATTTACTTGTCAAGAAATGGCAAAAGTGGCTCTTTGTAATGGAGATGAATGTGGTTTTTTTGATCTGTTGTTCCATTTCCCTCTCTTTTAGCAGAAAGGTTTGGATTACTTTTATTAAATGGTTCTTGGGAGTTCAGTGGTGCAGTGTGAACAGGGGTGAATTCCCCAGCCCTGTGGGCAGAATGCCTCATGCCTAAATTCCTACCTGGTAACAAATTCATGTGTTTCTACTGAGGTTTCTAAAATAGTGTTGTAAGTTATTTTTACAAACCCATACATAACTGAAGGATTTTTAAATGTATTTTGTATGGTATCTAGAAGGGTCTGTGATGGTATTTTTCTGGCCAGTTTAATAAATAAATAAATCGATTTGCACAAACAGATGCTCCTTGTGATGCCTCTTCCAAGCAGACACCAGATGACAGCAAGGCGACTGTTTTTCAAGGGCCAGAAGAGGGCACAGTGATAAATCCAGCTTGATTTGCCTTTGTCTCGTGCATTTTGAAGGTAGATATTTCTCTTAAAAACAGGGTTTGAGGCTGTTTCATGCACATTCGTTTTGCATGTTAAATATTTGAGAAAGACATGCTTAAAAATAAAAGATAATTAGGAAACAAATCTTACACTATTTGCACCAGCTACCATCCATGTAACTTCTGAAAACCCAGGAGTGCAGGTTCCTGAGGTGCTGGGCAGTGTAGCTGCTCATATTTAAGCACATGGATAGCAGCATTTTCAAGCAGGTGTCTAAGAAAGATTCTGGAGATTAGGATTCTTTATTCCTGGAGGGAATAAAGATATGTATGAGCTTGGCTTTGCAAGGCTGGACCTACACATATCTATTCTTGGGTCATGTCATCATTTATGATGCATGTTTCTACACTAATTGCTTACAGTTCAGGTATTTGGCTTAAATACTTCGATTTTTACTTCAAATTTAAATTGTGAGACTTTTTTTGGTAGGGTTTTTTCTATTAATCCTCCATAAGGAAGACATTTTCTGGTGTGTATTTATGTCATCTGTGCATGATGATAGAAGTATATAATATATTATCACATAAGGATTTATTAAACACCAAAGCTAAGTATTCAGTGTTTTTTATCAAATTAAGCATACTTGAGGTAATGCATGCTTTGGAAGCACATACTAGAAAATTTACTAAGCTAATTAGTATTTATGTTCTGTTCATATTCATTTGTAATTAACATTTTTGGATGCTCTTACATGAGGGTTAGAATCATCCTCAGATACAACAGATACAAACGTTGACAGGAAATTTCACATATTTGAATGGGGAATTTAATAGAGTTTCATTGACAGCTCCCAGAATTTTCTCCTTTTTTCTCTTTTTTTTCTCTTTTTTTTCTCTTTCTTTCTCTTTCTTTCTCTTTCTTTCTCTTTCTTTCTCTTTCTTTCTCTTTCTTTCTCTTTTTTTCCTTTTAATTTTTTTTTTAAGCTTCTCTACCCCAGCTGTTGATTCCCCTTTTTTACCCCTCTCCCCTTGGTGTGAGTTGTCTGAGCAATCCTAACTTTTCTGTAAGTTTTGTATTCCAATTTGCATCCATCCCACCTTCCCTCCTTCGAGCCCTGCTGCCTGCGCAGAGCCCCAGTGCAGGAGGCTCCCTTGCTGTGGAGCTGTAGGCTGGGCAGGACCTGTGCCAGGCACAGTGGATTTTCTGGAGATGCTGTGGATGCTGGAGATTTTGTGACAGAATAGGCGTCTTGCTGTGCTGGGTGGGATGGCCTTGCACTCATAAAGTCTGTTTTTGATCCCATCTCTGGCTGTGCCAGAAGGAGCCAGATGGCTGAGTCTTTTACACAAGACTCGATAGACACCTTTCAGGTCAAAATAGGGTATAAATGTTTGTTGTAACTGTCAGCCCTGCAGAGAGTGACGTTTCAGAAGCCCTTTCTCTTTGATGACCGGCTTTTCTGGTTGCTCAGTTGTCCTCAGTGTGGGATGGTGTGAGACTATTCTTGCCAAGGCCTGTTTGGCCTCCAGAGAGAAATTAAACCTGAAAAGTACAAAGAAAAAACCTAGAAAGAAGGCACCAGGGGACCTGCCACACCACTGGCCTCCCTTCCTCATGCACAAAATGGCAAAATGCTCCTGAAATATTTCCATCCTGGAGGCAAGCATTTGTGCCTCCGGGGTGTTTTGGTTTGGGGGCTGCTGGTGGAAGGGGTTGGAGTGGAGCAAGGGCTTTGGCATCCATCAGGGAGAGTGGGAAGGGCTGCCAGTGTGGAAAGGCAAAGGCACAGTGCAGGTCACATGCTTGGTGGGGGGGGTATGGCTGAGAGTGCTCCCAAGATTCCTTGGAGCTTGGGAAATGCAGGAGGACCTCTGCAATGAGGGGCTTTCCTTCAGCTGGGCCCATCCTGCAGGGTTTGTGGGAGCCTGCGGATCCAAATATGTTTGTTTTCCTTTTATTTGCCAAATGCTCCTGACCCATGTTCTGTTGTGCAGAATTTGACTTTACACATACAATTTCTTTTTCATTCAATTGTTCTTTTTATGTCTCTTTTCTAGAAGCTAGAAATCTTCCTAGTTACAGGCTTGTCTGAGGGAGTTCTCCCAGTGCACTTCTGCATCTTAAAATCATGAAATAAGCTGGCACCAAGTGGGATGTATATCAGGACAGAGAGGAAAGGCTTTCCTTTCCCCGAGCAAACCTCTGTGACTGGCCTTGCTCAGCACCACCGGTGACTCCTGACCTGCCCCATCTAGTTGCCTGACCATCAGGTGCCAACAAGGGATGCTATTCTGTCAGGAAGGCTATGCTGTGGCCAGACCCCTTGAGTGAGCCCATTCCCTGCTGCAAGTGGCCATCATGAGCCCAAAGAAGTATCCATCCCCTTCTCTAGACTGCAGCAGAAGCCAGCTTAGGCACACAGTGACAAATCTGCAGCTAAACTCCAGATCCATCCTTCCTTCCTCTGTATATACTTGTCTTATCAAGTGGTTCTTTCCATGGAAATAGGGTTTATTCTAGGTTAGGCACAGAGTAAATTGAGCTCTGCCTTTTCACTAACTTTCAAAAATAAATGGTAACACATTTAGCCTGAAGATTTTCTTTCCCTCTTAATGTCAGTGTAATTTGACCACCCACGATGAGAAGTGTGTGTATGCCATGCGGTGTGATATGAGGTAGGAAAAAGTGGTAACTTGCTTTCAGGTTTGACCCAGAGTAGCTTTTCACACTCTGGAGCTTCTGCACAATTACATGTATCTATATGTATATGCAGATACATATACATGAACTTTGGGATGGGGCAACTCAAGGTCTTTGCAGCCATATTTTCTCTTGGGTGACACTTTGAGGTTGCTACATCATGTAAGGGAAGGACAATGCAGAGAGAGAAACTGCATGACGTGAGGTGTCTCGTGGACCCAACACTGCCAGTGTATCTGAAAATAAAAGCTCATGACTTGTTTTAACTTCCTCTGGGGTGTGGGGGGCCACAATGGAGCTGTGTGTGGAAGAGGGCACGGCAGGTCAGCACCATGGTGCCAGTACAAGGGGGAATACAGAGGCCACACCACCCTTATTTATGTTTTTCTTGGCTCTGCAAGCACCATTTCTTCCTTACCTCTACAGCTGCTAAAAATAACCATGCTAAATTAATGGCTTACACTCGCATCAAACTGTTAAAGTTGCACTGGTCACTCCAACATGGAATGCCAGAAGGGCTGCTTATTGCACATTTAAAGCTTATGTCCTCCAGGTTTCTTTTTGGTAGCTGAAGTTGGACAGGTGATCCTGATTGTGGAGGTGTTTGCTTTTTCTTGGAGCAGTGATTTCTCGGAGGAGGGTCAGCTAAAATCCAGGGAAGGTAGAAAGGTGCCCATGTCTGAGGTGAGTAGTCTCCCTGAGGGCTTCCACAGTGGACTTGTGGGTTATTTCTGGAGGACATTTGATGAGCAGAACTCGTCGCAGGGCTGGGACAGGTGAAGGCAGCATGTTGAGGCTATTTCTCTCAGGGCAGATCACCCCCCACCATGAGCAGTCTGAGCAGCAATTACTGCAGGGCCAGAAGAGGAAGCAAAGCAGGGATGCTGCTAACCCCTTTGAACGTGTTGTTTTAATGAGTCTGGCAGATGGGTACCAAGCCTATGTTTATTTCTCTGCTATCTGAGGTACAATGTTAAAAGAAAACAATGGAAAATGTATGGGACAGCTCTTGGGCTCTTTTTAATGCCTGAGGCCATTAAAGCAGAGTTGTTAGGCTGGGACACTTGATGGGAAGTATGTTGGGGTGTGTACATGTGTACCTTTCAATTTAGGAAGATAAAAATGAAAAATATGTGTCAAAGCAAGAGTTGGACTCTTGACTAGGCTGGGGATGTGTACATGAACCATCAGCTGTGTACGCTGTGAAGTACCTGTGCAGGTGAAGTCATGGTGGAAATCAAAGCAGACTGAAAATAAAACCAGTGGGGAAGTTGCCATAAAGCACCTCAAAGTAGTGCCAGATTTAGACATGCTGTCTCCTACAAATTAGACAGAAGAAAAACAATGCACTCAGGAAATGTGAGGTGCTGCTGATTTTCTTAGAAAAAGAGGCATGGTACCAACACCTAGTTAAATATTGCAGAGCTTTAACACTCTGAGTTGATACATATTTACTTTTGCTTTAATCAGCTTGTCTTTCTTCTCCCTTTGTTTCTTTACCACTTTTTTATTGTTTTAGACTTGTCTTGTGGAGTTCTCTCAGCATGTTTTTAGCAGTCCTAAAATCATAAAACTTGTGGGAAAGGCAAACAAGGAGCAAGGATTCACCATTTCTCACCATAGAAGAGCTATGGCTGAAGCAGTCAAGGAAGGCTGGGGTTTTCTGCATTACACATAACTAAGTGCAAGTCACTGTCATGGTATGTTATAATCTAAAAACACACCTATGTTGAAAAAGAGATTAATTGTATGCATGCAGAGTGGGGGTTAGTGAAATCTGACTGTAGTTTATGGTGCAGGATGCCATTACACCCCCAAGTGGTGGAAGCTTAGGCAGGAATCCTACAGGAAACATCAGTATATATTCATTATGGGTTTTCTTATATAACCTTTAACTAATAATTTTTTAGTGATGTGGTTAGACCTGCAGTTTACATGAAGGTGCTTTGTTTCCATTTTGGAGTGGTTCTAGCACTGTGCAGTTGTTGCAAGGTGTGTTCATACTGCGTTTGAAGAACATTCAGTTCTCCTCCAGTCTTGCCATGGGCTGAATCAATGTCACTGGTATGTAAAAATGGCATTATCCTGTCTAAGATACTTCAGCTGAGAGAGTTGTTAACACTGTTTCTGTATGTGAATTCTCTCATGCACAGCTGCTGTGGAGTCCCCCATGTGTCTGCCCTGCCTGATGACACGAAACCCTGTGGATACAGAAGAATTACAATAATTGTTTCTGAAGAGTGATTTGTACTGGAGACTGCAAGCTCAGTTACCTTCTGAGCTCACTGCTTACATCGTTCTCTGGAGAAGGGAGCTCTCCCCAGCTGGCCCTGCATTCATCTATTTTTCAGTTTGGTGGGTTTTCTTTTCAGACCTTCTCCCTTTCTTTCCTGAAAGAGGATAAATCCATCAAAACGAACAAAAACATTAAATCAGTTAAGAAAAAGAACATAGAAATCATTAATGAGGAGATGTGTTCTGCCCTCTTTTCTTTTATTTTCCCCTGGGCTAATTGTCTGAGGTCTGAAATGGCTTACCAAACAGCTGGATGAGCAGTAGAGGAAGTGATGGAATGGGAAGACAGGAGAGTAGGGTCAGCTCTTCTGGTGACAGAACTCATCTAACACATCAGCTCAGCCCATCTCACCTCCAACAAAGGCAAAATTCACTGCCCAATGCCTGTGGAGTGGAAATTTTTTAAACTTGACTGGTGAATTTCCAGTAGATCCCCAGGTAATTTTAGTTTTAAGGAAGATTTACTGTCTTTCAGTTCATAGTGGCTTGCAAGCAAGCTATTAGACTTGCACACTATCACTCTTTGCAGCTCCAGGACAGTATGAGTGAGCTCTGTAGAGCCACAATGACTGACCACGGCACAGGGGCTCAGTAGTTAGTTTATTTGAAAACTTCCACACAAGTTTCTTGTCTGCACAAGGCATGAATCTCTAAATCTGCACCGCTCTAAAATCAAACCACACAGGAAATCCCTGCTGCTTGCAATTACGGTCTCATCTGTAATCAGCACATTTATTGTAGAGCTCAAGTTCTCACTCTTGAGTTCTGGCTTCCTACCACTCAAGTTTTCTCACTGACTTAGAGTGAATGAGGTGGTGGCCCCGTCCCACAGCTTCAAAGAGATTGTGGTGGTGTGCACAGCTGGGGCTGGCATCTCTGCTCTGGGACACCAGGCTGCAGGGCAGGCAGCAACACAACAGGGACTCTGTCATTATAGAAATTCTGGGGGCATTGCAGATTTTTGGATAGTTGTCAGCAATTTCAGCAGTTTACTTGTGACTTCTCATACTCACTGTTAAACCCTAAATTCCACATACACAGACTTTTAGTAGCATTTGGCCCTTTCCTTGCAGTGGGTGGAAGTGAAGAGATTTATGTATTAGTGCTCAGGGGGATAGACAGTGTAAGATGCATCTTGCCCTTGAAGATCTTTGTCATTACATTTTAAATAAAATTCTATCTGAACTTTACATGATATGAGAGTTTAGCACAGAGAACCAGATTTATCTACCTGACCCATGCTCGTTCCTAATCACCAAACATGACAGCAAACACTCAGTGTCATTTAGCAGAACGTCATACTAAGAGTCTGAAATTTTCTTCTGCAAAACTGCTTTTTATCTCCAATGGTACCAGTGGTATAAAACTTACACAGTTGGGAGAGGATTTCTCTCACACTGAGGTGAGTCAGAAATTGAAACCATTTACATGACATCCGTAATGCACATTTTTGTATTACTTTGGTTACAATTGCAATGTCAGCCAAGACCAAAGCTGGCTTGGCATACAATAGTACCAGAAGCAGTCCAAAATGCTGAGTCATCCTGTGTGTTCTGCATAATTTGGAAACTGCAGATGCAAGTGCCTGAGACATGTGAGATGTTTTCCTGTCTGGAGATACTGGTATCTTTCCACAGGTTATAGCAGAAGCCATCACTACCTCGTAAGATGAAAAACTGCCTTTTTAATGGCTGAAATCATGAAGAGCCAAATCCCACTCTAGGGAACGTGAAGCCTTGACACTGCTCTGGACTGTGATATAATGATACATATTTCTGTGGAGGAGGGTTTCTGTGCTTTGAGTGGTGATGAGACATCTCCATGGATCAGTTACTTAATCCTATTAATATAAATTGAGAATTTTTGTTGTGATGGCACCAATCTTATTCCAGCTGGCATTAAAAGCTGTCACTCTGGTGGGCAGACAAGTCAAGTTAGGAATAGCTACAGGAATTGATTTACCTCTCATGTAAGGCAAAACTTTGTGTCACGACAGAGCATCATGCAGAAATACTCCCCCTAAATTACCTTCTCAGCCTGGCAGTGTGCTCAGCCAGCGTGGCTATTCCATGCTGCCACCCAAGCCTCAGGCTCTGGAAGCCAGCTCCGTTATCTCCACATGGTGCCATCCTGTGCTGTGATCTTTCAGAGCACAGGCAGAGTGGAAGAAGAAGGCCCGGTGTGCTGCAAGTTGGAAATCTGCATGCTCCATCAGGCAAATCAAGACAGTGATTTCACTCTAGATGCATCAAATAAGGGATCTGACTCCTCCTAGTCCTGCCCTATCATGGGTACTCAAGGCTGTCACTATACTGATTTATTTCAGATTTTCTTTTAAAGCTTGTCCTTGTAGGGTTTTTCAGTCTGTTGTTGCTAGTAAGAAACTATGTTTTTTTAATGGACTGTAAAGACATAAAACAGTCTAAGCTCATATGACTTGTTAATTAAAGTCATAGTCAACAAGCATAAAATTGTACACAGCCACCCAAAAAGGGTGAATGTGCCAGTCTGTGCAATTCAACTCACATTTTAAATCGCATCTATTAATAACCAACTTGTTTACAGAAAACAGACTAGTAGAGCATTTTAAAAGTTTAATAAAAACTTACAGAAATTTTTTTTACTTTTCCTTGCCTTTCTGTTAATGAGTTACTCTTGGAGAACATCAAAGCTGACATTATTATCTTGCATGCAAACTTCTGAAAACCACCCACAGTACCTGACTGTGGGATATTTTTTTTTAATTGGTGTGTTTCCTGGAAGAAATCACCCATTTAGTACAAGTCCAGAGCACTGCTGGTTATGAATATAGGCTTATAGAGAAAGTGTTCTGGGAGTAAAATGCCATTGGCTAATAAAAACAGTGTTCCACAAGCTGCATCCTCCTCTCCCTCCAGCTACGAGGTGGAATTAGAGGTTCATTGACTTGTGCATGTGGAATTAAAGCTTGGTTGCAAAATAATTCTGTTTGAGCGTTAATGTCGCAGAATGAAATCTTGTTTCATAGAGAATATATTTGTATCTGTTATAAACAATGTCACTTTTTGAAAAGACAAAAAAATATCATTACTACTCAAAGTGGAAAATGACATTATTATTTGCAGTGGAAAATGTCATTGCTGTGCTGATAGCTGTTGACAGGTACTTGCTGTGGCTGTGTGCTGTGATGTGCTAATTAGTCTGAAGTTCAATCAGATGGCATTTTGTGTTTTCATTTCAACTGTAAAAACACAGTATTTGTGACATGTTGACAAGTGCATGTTTAATTGCTCCGTGGATATCTTCCAAGCTTGTGTGTTTCCCGCTTACTTTGTGGAGAAAGGTGCATAATTAGCTCTCAGCCTACAAGGTTGCTTGCTCATTATTGTATTTTCATTTCCTCTGCAGCAATAAATCCAGAATGGCGACATGTGGAAACCCATCTTTGATGCTGAATGCTATCTCGACTGGATTGCAAAGTGGCGAGTTCTGGCTGATTTTGCAAATCAAGGTCACGAGCCTCCTGTGGTAAGAGCTTCTTTTCTTCCTCAACTTCTCTCTGCCTCGCTTCCCTTCACAGGTCTAGAGCCTAAAGAAAATTATCCAAATGAATCAGACATTTGAAATGTCACCATATATGTTGTGGACAGTCTTTATCATTCATACTGCTACAGTTTGTATCTGTTGTCTTTCTTGCTTATTTCCTTGGGACTGTGCTCGTTTGTGTCATTGGTGTCAGGGTCACAATGCTCAATGAGGAAACAAGCCAAACATTACAATTTCTCTAATCCAGCTCAAAGTAAGTGAATTGGGCAGATGTAACTGGAAATAGAGTTGTGTTGTCTCTTAGTCCAAAATTGTTTTTCCCTGGACTCAAAGGGGTCTGGGTCTAAATACCACAGCTGTTAACGCTTCATGTACATCCATGTTTAGACACTGAATTTTGTCCCTTGTAGGTGATCAGGACAGATCTTTTCTCCATAGAGCTCCTAGTCTGCATGTGTGCAGGCCTGGATTCAATGACTCTGGAACTGCCTTATGGTCCTGTGTCTTAGGGACCTGCCCATGGTTAGGAGGCAATTGACAAAAAACTGAAACCAATATGAAAGTTATTTACCATTTTCACTGCTGCTGAAGGTTGCCATGCTGGATCCTGATGAGGAGAGCTTTGACTAAATCTACTCACCAGGATGAGATTTAGGAGAAAAAAGCATGAAGATTTCACACCCTTCTGCCCTTGCAAGGATGATCTTCAGTTGCTCCTCATATCAGGAAGAAGATGAAGATGATGGTCTTTAGGTGCATGTATGCATTAGGCTGACTTTCATAAGAATTTATTACATGCAATTATACAGAAATTATAATTATAATACTTAGTTTTGTTGTTTTGGGTTTTTCTCTTTTCCAAATGCATTGTATGGATTGTTTTAAAGACAGACACACAAATATCTTTCCTCAGTTAGAAAATAGTTTAAACTAAGTTGTTTGTTTTCGGCTTGGTTAGGAGAGCCCAAAACCAGACCCAGGAGTGTTGAGGCCCATGAGAGCAGCCTGAAAGCTACCACTGTGCAGCCTCGCTTTTTGAAACTGTCAAGATTGGAAGCATCATTGTCCCTTGCAAAGTGATTGACACCATACTTGTTGATACTCTCTGTGACAGGGAGAAATGATGAGTAGGTGGTAAGTATCATTCTTGTGGCCTTTCCTACTTGAGATGGAAGAACGAAGCCCATGGTAGTAATTCATAGAACTTTCTTCTGCTCTCCTTCTCTGTACTGGCATCCCCTCTTGGCTTGGCTTGCTGCTTTCTGTGGTCCACCTGCCTGTCCCTCATGCACTCCATCACAAGCAGATCTATTTGAAAGGAAGACTGGTTAGTAATGGCTGTCTGAAAGTGGGTCCAAGAGCATGCCTTGTGTTTCTTGTGTGGTGTTCAGCGATAGAGCATTAACAATTTTAGGGTTATTTTAATGTTGAAGTACAGTTCTGCTTCATTAATTCTCACTATATTGAGAATTCAAAATAGCCAAAGTGTTTGAAGGATCAGTCAATCAAGCTGTTCTCTTTTCCCTCTTCCCCTTTAACCTTATAATTCTATGCCTTTCCTTAGCTAAACCTCTTATGCTCCAAGCAAGCTGAGGAGCAGAGCAGGGGCTCATCTGAAAGGGCCAAACTTCGGGCCTGAATTTCAGCATGCCTTCCACCTAACTTGAGCTGGGGGAGGAAAGGATCTGCTCTTCAAGTTACAAACTTATGCAACATCACAATAAGCTTGCCAGGATCCTCCAGTGAAGAATGTGCAGCCATGTTTTAATATTTATAGCCTATTGTTCTGGTTTGAAAGCAAGACCAGTGAGAGACTCCAAGTCAGAAATACAATTTATTAGGAAAAGGGAAAGAAAAAACAACAAAAAACCCCAACCAAATTACATGCAATAATACAAAAGAAAAACCACTGACAGAGTCAGAATGCAACCTGACACCCTGCTAGTTAGGGTGGTGGTAGCAGCCCAGATAAAATGGTCTTGTTGAAGTGGTGATCCCATAAAAAAGATCTGGTAGTTCTTGTCCTCTGGAAACCAGTGGATAAGGGCAGCTTGTTCTGTCCCAAACCCAGATTATATCCAGGTGGGGATGCTTAGCTCCTCCCCCCTGGGTGGAGCATCTCACAATGGGCTGATATAATTCTGTGAGTCGTGCTGTGGGTCCTTGATTGCCCACTAAACAGAAATGGCTCCCAGAGGGAGTTATCTCTGAGCCATGGGCAAGGCAGTGATGGGCCCATTAACAGGGGATAAGACAAAACAATGCCCCTCCTGGTTTCAACAGCTCTCGAGGATGGGAGTATAGTACATCTTTGTATTGTAACCTAGGACACCTATATAAAAATACAGGGAAAATTATTTAATTAAAAACAGAGAAAAGGAGAAATAGGACATATTTCTCCTACTCCTTTCTTTGCTAGTGTAAGGACCAGCCACTGTGGTGTGAGATATCCTCATCTGAGCCTTCTGTTTTTCTTTTGAAACGACCATAAAGTTATTCTGCTTTTCTGCCTTCAAATGCCATTTCTTTAAACATTTATTTTTGCCTCATAAGGCTAAGTCAAATGGTTTTGATATGTAGGCTCTTACTCTGGTACTTGAGGGAAAATGCATTCATTTGTTTTCATACACTGATGTATTGGCAGTGATTGCATTACAGATATAGAAGCTATTCCCTACTCACCCCCTGCACTGTGACAATTTTTGAGTATAATAGCTAGTGAAATGAGTATCTTGCAGAAGTATTAAGACACATGAAAATTATTACCATCACAATTGCCACAACTCTCATGTGGCATGTGCAGTTTAATGTTTTATCTTGTTTGAAACTCTTTTACAGACTTAGTTCCCTGTCTTGTGTCGTTGCCTGTACTTATTAGGCAAATGAGACAGCAACTCTAACTCTTGCTATCTCTACACAAGAATGATGTTTTCTCTTCCCTCCAGGCTGATGGAAGGAAGCCAGTTCAGGAGCTGTGGACTTCTGCATATCTCGATTTTAAATTCATTTTTATACCTGTAAGCTTGTAGATGTCCTATGTTCTTCTGAACAGCACTGTGCATAAAAACAGGCAGGCAAAAGTGCCTGAATTTCCATGTACACATACACACAGAGTCAGAACAGGCAAACAAGCTTGGGATTAATCAATTTTTATCTTGAATGTGCTGCAGAAGGAGAAAATATTACCACTATGTCAGAGAAGTCAGGGGGAGCTGCCACATTCCGGAGATGGTGGGACAATAGAAACAGATAAATTGAAGTTTGTGTAGCTACAGCTTGTGCTATACCTGTTCTGCATATGAATGGAAAGATTGAGTCCCTGCACTTATAATTTTGGCACACCTCCTGCATTTAAGTATTACTTTTCCAAGTCGTTCAGCTTTTTAAAATATAGCTACTGCTGTTCTCCAAATGGCTGAGGGATACAGGGGAGAAATGCATCTCACAACTCATTTTTGTGTCAGCATTTTGTGGCTGCAGTGGCCCAAGCACTGATAAACATTTGCCCTCTCAGGAGTGGACTGACAGGTTACAGTCATTCTCCTGTCCTGGCTGGAGTGCTTGAGGAGGAGTCAGTGAGGGAGAAGTCAGCCTGGCCTTTCTGATTACAACCTGACCTGGCCACCTTCGTGTTGTGAGGATTCAGCAGTCCAGTGATGCAGTGGATGCTCCTCAGCCCTGAAAAGCATCACATCCCCTGTGAATGACACACCAACCATCCGATATGCAAGCTGGCTCTTTTAAAAGTGAAGGTACACACATTTCCAATATTCTAAATTGATTGTGGTTTTATTGAAAGGGCAACAGCCTTTACAGTTAACCCTTGGCCTAAATACAGTTCACTGGAAATACTTCTGGTGTTCCAAATCTCGCAGGTCTGCATTATATTCTGCCTCATAAATGATTGTTCTGTAGCAACTCAGGGTAGTTACAAATATATCCTCGTAAGATTTACAGGCTTTCCCTACAGAGGGTTAGGAGACCTTGCATATTTGGCTGTAATATTTTCCTGCCTCATAAATATTTAAATTGTTTGCTTAATGGATGCATCAGCTTACTTTTATCTATATTCTGTTAACTCAGGCTTAACGAGAAAGGTCCTCATTGACTTAGGTCTAGAAAACAATATTTACTATGCAAAGTAATTCAAAGTCCATCCTTGCTTTATCAAGAAACCTACTCAAACTGTTTATGGGGTCTGGAAGATAATCCAGCTGTATCATACCATGCAAATATTGAAGTAGAAAGATAAACTCAATAGTGGGTGTGGTTTGTAGGCAGCTGAACAATTGGGAATTTCCATCTGGATCCTTCTACCCTAACTCCTTGTAACACAACAACCCCAGAAACTCTTTCCTCAAAAAAAATGCCCAATTGTAGCTGCAGTTGAGACTATTGAAAATTAGGCGAGGCCTAGAAAGTGCTATTGAGGCCCAGAGTTCTCAGCTGTGAAATCCAAGCATGGTTAGGTGTTGAGTGAAAGAAATGGAGTTCAGCATGAACCTAAGCATGGGCTTTGATTGAAGGTTATCCAGTTGCTGTCCATGAACCAACAGCAGACAAGTTTTTAAAGTAGCTGGATTGCATTTACTTAGGAGCCGGTTGTTGCAATTTAAACTTCTTCCAGTCCCATTTTTCAATAAAAATCTCAGTGGCACTTCTACTGTAAAGGCAATGTAACTTGTTGGATAGTGATATGAGTCCTGATTTTAATTTATTTTTTCAACTTTCATAATTCCTTAGTCAAAAACAAAATAAAGATATGATTAGGACACAAGATTCTTTGCACAGAAGTCATTCATTTCTCCACATATAATAAATAGCAGGTATGTGAGGATGAGCCAGCCCAAAACTCAGTCAAAGGATATAGTTACAAAGATGCCGTGTATAGCTGCAGCTCTCTCCATAGAGGGTGGCAGGCAAGACTTTTTTCTTAGGAAAGGCTGTGAGAAGATCAGAGAAAAGAATGAGAAACAATTCTTATCTCCACTTGCTGCACCCGTTGTTGAGCACATGTGGAATGTGTTATGGAGATTTGTTTACCAAAGTGTGATTTCTTGATTGGACACTGGATGGTGTTTGGATTCATTGACCAATTGGATCTGTCTGTATCGGACTGTCAGTAAGGGGATGAGTTTCTTAATAAGTATAGTATAATATAGTATAGTAGAATAAGGCAATTGATCAGCCTTCTGGAATCATGGAGTCAATGCTAATTATTACTCAGCGGGGGGGACCAGCGATGACAGCTGTGGTTTTTGGCTTAGATTTCTGAAAAGGTTCCAACTGAGTGGTAATGGTTTTATCAATCAGGTTAAAATGTGGGTTATTGTTAATGAAGATAGCTGGGATCCTTTCAGCCACACCAGTACCTGATGTACCTGCTATGAATTACTGATGCAAAAACTTGTACTTCAGATGAGGATTCATCTCCCCTTGCTTCAGGCATCTAAAAAATGTGCTTCTAATCAAAGTTAGCTATCAAGCTCCCTTCTGCAGTTGTTGCAGAGAGAGAAAGGATGAGAAAGACACCTACAAAGGACCATTCTTCCCACTTTTCTTGGACAGATGTCTTAAAAGGCAATGGTGGGTCAGATGACTTCCTTCATTCTGCTGATGCAGCTACAGGCATCTTCTCAGAAGCTGAGCCAAATATAGGCTAAGTTTGATAGAAAGCTCAACTGTAGCATAAGAAATCTTTGGACTGTCTGTCTCAGGCATGAACAATGTCCCAGGCTTTTGAGGCAGGATGACACTTGTACAAAGTCACTGTCACTTGCTACTGGGCACTGAGTGCCTCAAACATCACTTCAGAGGGAGCTGGCCCCATCAGTGAGGGTCAGTGGCATATCCATCTGCATATTTAACTTTATTCAGGATTGTTACAGATGGATAATGAGATGATTGGCTCTCGCAATTAAATGATAACTATTGTGAGAATATTAAGAAAAGCTTTAGTGAGGTATAGCTATGTTATGGTAGTTTAGATGTCCTCTGTTCTCCCCACAGTTCCCTTTTCCTCCCTGTATTGTGACCATCAGACAGCCAAGATTGTCTAGGACAGGTAAAAAGGAAGGCATGCACGCGTGTCCCTTACCTGGGGCAGTTGGGAATGGAAAAGCTTGTTGCTTAGGGGGTGCAGCATGGCAGCACCTGACCTTCAATCAAGTTACAAGAAAGCAGTCTCCACCGATAAATGGCAAAGAAGAGCTGACTGACAGACTTTGGGAGGGGCCAGGGCTAGCTGATGCAACCCCCAGGGGTATAAAAGACTGAGCATCCATCTTGAAAATGAACCTGCCACATGGTGTGCATGAAGGGCAGCTCCCAGCACTGCAGCTTTTTCCTTATGTAGTCCTTTGTTGTATTTTTGTTAAGGTTTAATAAACCTTTTTAGATTTTCAAAGTGAGCAGTTGTTTCTCACAGGGGTGCTCAGAAGCAACAGTGAGGAAGGTCACAAACCTGTTCCCTGGTGTAGGAGCTGGGAAACTAACGTGTCTTTTGCTTTCTCTTTTTTTTTTTTTTTCTTTTTTTTTTTTTTTTTTAATTTTATTCCCATCATCCCACCCTGCACACTTGACTGATGTTGAATCCAGCCCATCCCTTGGGGAATGTAACTTTCATTTTTAGTAGGGAAATGGTCTGGCAATCATAAAAAATTGATGGCTGTCTGAAGTAGCAGTTAATCTTGCTTGAGAACTGCATCATTAACCTACAGCACAACGTACACATTACAGACACGTTTATAAATGGGAGAGAGTGTAGAATTCAGTTTCTAATTTCCTTCTTGTGGAGGCTCATAAAACTCACAGGGAAAACACTGCCTCTGACACATTGCCATGGCAGACTTCTCCGCTTCTGTAGTTCCTTCCAGAAGAAGGATTACTCTCTGTGGCCTTGTCAGTGGAGTAGTGCAGAAGAGAAACATTTCTGCTGTTCCTTTTCCAGGTGGGTGACTTTGGCATCTCCATAGTGATGCCAGACATTGTGAGAAGCATGCCCATCACCATGTGCAGCAGCCCAGAGCTGGGTGCAAGCGACCTGTAAGGCTCAGTGGTGTGAATAACTGGCAACTGAGGCGTGAAATGCCCAGCCTGTCAAGTTTTGGTCACCAGATGTCTTGAGCGGACCTGGACACCCAGGAAAATACTGTTTCTCATCCTCACAAGTTTCTGAGATGCTAATAAACTGGAATGTTGAATCTCCTGTCTGACCCTGTCAGCCCTCACAGAAGGCATTTGCCAGCTCCACCATCCCAATCAAATAACTTTGTGAGTTACACCCATGATGTAACCTGAAAAAACAGATGCATCCTGAGCCTCATGTGAGCTCACATCACTAAGAATGGGAATAGAAGGGAACATCTAACACAATGTTGGATTCTCCCTGCATCACATTTACTGTAAGCAGCAGTTTAATATCTTCACCCACAGCAGTAAGCTCACACATGTATGTCCTGAAGGACCAGGTGCTCTATCCAACTCAGGAAGACGGCTCTGCATGGATTTCCTAGCTCAACACAGATCTATTTCCTCATGACTGCCATTGTCCTACCTATCTTCATGCTTCACTTCTTCATCAGTGAGGAAAGAGCAGTACTTTTCCCTCTGTTCACCTCTTTGTTCAGATTAAACAAATTTTATCATTTATACCTTACATAAACCTTATGTTCAGCTGACAAAAAATGAGTGAACCTGGACTAGTTTGCTGTAGTCAATGACTGAGACCTGCTTTTTGTTATGAATGGTAAACTTTTCTGTCATGCATTTTAAGTTTGGGCTCTTTATGAGCAACAGATAAACAAGAATTTTTTCTGAATATTTCAAGTGAATTACATGAGCTTTAAGAAAAAAAAAAAATCACCATTTCACACATCCAGGTTCTTAGGTGTGTTTAGTCCATTTCAGTAATTCAGTGGTCGAGACACAGTTAAATTTGTCTAGCTATGAATTCTCTCTGAGACGATCCTGTATCTTTGAAAGGGACTTGAAGGTCATAGCTGGCAGCCTCATTCTTGGTTACTCCTCAATACATTGGAGTTAGGGTTGCTCAAGAGGAATCTTGTAACTTAGAGATAAAAATGGAAAAGATTCCATTCTGTGGCAAAAGAGGTGGTTGTGTTACAGCTGGGTAACTTAAGCAGTACAATTTGTTTTATTCTGCCTGTTCTTCAGAGATAGTGACTTTGGTTGGAACTGTGAAGAGTGAAAAGCAGTAGCTGAAAGCTTACTGTCAACAAACATCTTGTTGGTCTGTCTGCATGCATCATTTACATATAACCTCAGAGGTGTTTCCTGGTAGGATGCAATCTGCTTGCTGTTCTCCTAATTCGAAAGTGATGGCAACAGTACTGCAGTTATGCTGTGGCCGTATATGCTTTTAAAACACATAGGTGTGTGGACAAAAAAATGTTTCCAGAGTCTGTTGAGAGCTTGTAATTGAATGTGTTATTTCTCAAGCATACTTCTAAAATTTCCACTCCTCCTTGTACACTCACTATGGAAATTAATTTGGTACAGAAAGGTTATTCTTGGCAAAACAGAAATTTGTCTTTGGGACGTTTCATAGTGCAATCAGTCACTAAACCAGACTTTGCTGTCCCAGCAGCATATCTGTAAACAACTGGCAGTGAATAGAGATCTTAGAAATACCACTCTTCCTAGTTTCTATTTCTTGTTTAGAAAGCAAACAAACTGGAGAGATTTCTTTTCTCAGGAAAGGAGAGGACTGAAAGTTCTGGTGACGGCTGAGCTTAGCACCAGTAGGCAACTCATGAATTATATTCAGTACTGCTAATGCCCTGTGTTCCTGATGTAAAGAGGCCTGCTGTTTAGTTGGTCCACTCCTAAGCTGTAGGATAAATGTATTTTCCTTACGTCCCCATCTTGCCCTCTTTAACCACTGACATATGTGTCTTAAGGGACTTGCATGTTAAAGAAAGAAACTTACAAGGCTTTGCCTACCAGTAAACAGAAGGGAGGGCCAAAGTGCCTGTTCCCAGCATGTGCTTGTCAGGAATATTCTGGAGTCCTGCTGTGTGGCTGAAGGTTGTGGGGACTACAATAACATAAATTAGACTGAGTCTCTCATGAGTGACTGTGGAGAGTCCTCTCATCCTGCCCTCTTACCTTGCCTTGTCTTGGTCTGTCTTGTCTCCTTAGCGTTTAAGTGCTGCAAGGAATAATAGATACTTTTAATCAAATAAGTATAGACAAAGAAAATATTTTTTTAATTGTTGGAGTAATAGAGGTCATGGGAGATTCCCCTTTTGGAGCAAATGTATTCAGGTTCTATAGAAGCATCAGAAATGGACTCAGCCGTTTGAAGGTTAGTGTGAAAGCTGTGCTGGGAAGGCATGTGAAGTGTCACATGAACAGAAGGAAAAACCCTTGAGTGCTTTGGGTTTTCTCCCATTCATGTCTGCTTTCAAAGCAGCTGAGGACCTCTGAAGCTGGGCTTAACTTCTGAATTTAACAGGCTTTGTACTCTACATCTGTGTAAGTTGTAATCAGAAATTGGCATCCCCAGGAAACTCAGAGGTTCTTGTCATGTTTTGTGGCCCAGGGGTTTGCTCTATCACCATCACAGCTTGCCATCTCTGTAGGGATGGGTCAAGTGCTTTTGGGCTCACTGTTTCCCACTGCACCCATTCTCCTGATCCAAAATAGCACAAGAAGATTAATTCCTCTTTCATGTTGGGATAGATCCTGCCATCTTTCAGCAGCAGTACAAACTCCACAATCAGATCTTGTTAGGAGTCCAGTCTTAGTCAGATCTATGATGAATGGCAACTTAGAGGGTCCTGACTGTCCAACCTGGATATTCTCTCCAGAGGGTGAATAGATTTGCTCTTGGCAAGGAGGCTTTTGTAGTGCAGATAAATAGCTGTTAGAAACTAAACTGGGATGAAGCCAAAAGTAACTACTGGAGGTTTAAGAAAGCATGTCAGGATTTTGCCCTATGAACCTTAACAAGAAAAAGGAAACTCTTACCTCTCTCAGGGTGGAAGCCTATTTTTCTTGTTACAAATTAAATAACAATGACAGAGGTCTGACCTTTTCCATGCCAAAATCCAATCCCAAAGAAACAGAGTTACTGGCAATCTAATTTTGCCTTTGAGGCTGATTAATTATTTGATCATGCAAGCGTTGGCCAGCCAAACAGTTCACCTTTCTTGCATGGCTGCTGTTCCATTTAGGAATGTCACCTCAGAGAATAGTCAGTTTAGAGTTTCAGCTGAGGAGCTGTAGAGAATTTTGCACATTAAAACTGGATCGACTCCCACACCTGTTTCTTCAGCAAAAGTAGGCGTCTGTATAAACACAAAGAAACAAAGAGCTCTTGGAGGGATGGGTGTTATAAACAGCTACCTAGATTGCTGGTAATATGATAGAAATCTTTCCATGGCAGATATTTTACACGGCATCCCTTGGTATTAAGCAATGTGTATGTGGAATCTACTACTTCTCAAAATGTCTTGGTAGCAGGATGGCAAAGCCAAATAGCTGCAATGCTGAAGGGAGAAGGCATTTCAGGCACAAGCCAGTGCTACGTCTCTAACACAGGGTGCAGCAAGGCAGAGCATGAAGCTGGGGGCTGGGACACCCAGTGAAGCGGGCAGCAGGAGCTGCTACTTGCTCACATCCTCCCACTGCCTCAGACCAAGTAGTAGACACTGCAGCAGCCTGGAGGAATGCTCTGCATGGGAGCCAGGCTGTGCAGTGAAACAGAGCCCACTGTGCCTGCACTCTGCAGGCACTCAGCCTATCCTGCAAATGCACAGTCTTGTTTGCATCATCTGTTCCTCAAAATGTGTAACACTGGCTGAAGTGGCAATCTTTTTGACTTGCCATTACGGTTTTCTGCAGTGCCAATGGAAAAGTGCAGGAAGAGGTTTTACATGCATTTGACATCCTACAGTTTTTGTGACCAGGGGTTTTGCCAAGGGACATTTGGAAATTTTGACAATTTGTTTAGAATTTTGAGATGACCTTCAGCCTTGCTGGATAAAATACGACACAATACTGCTGGCCACATCTCATACATTATTTCTGTCACAGGCATTGTGCTTAAACATCTGGAAATACTTGTCCCTGAATTATAGTGAGGCACTGGGATAGATTACCCAGGAAGACAGCATTATCTTCAGTGCTAGGAAGGTATTTAAGAAACATCTAGAAAACTGTCCGTCAAGCGTGGCATATACCAAGTTCATCCCTGCAAGGATCAGATCCTTTCCAGCTCTGCATGCGTGAATTCTATGTACAAAAAATTCCTAGAGCAGTGTGGGCATGCCCATTGTAGCATAAACATTTGTGTTGTAGCCTCTCTGCATATAAAATATTCTCTGGCAAGGAATGTCAATTTTGAAAAAACATCCAACTTTTCAGAATAACCCTCTTTGTAACTTGTCACATCCCTCTCAATGGCATTTCTCCATTTCTGCTGAGACAAGGGCTCATCTGTAGTTCTCAGCAGAAGTAGTCTATGTTATAAATACTTCCTTTCCTCCTGCCAAAAGGTAAAGGTGGAAACAGCAAACTGGTTAAGAAAGGCATTTTCTTAAGAGTGTGTTTCTCAGTATGACAACGTGGTTTGGAGAATATTCTGTTTATGAAGAGCCCTTTCTCTCAAAGGGGAGTATCTGCCAGGGAGATACTCTGGCGTGGACTTCTCCCACACTCCTTTCTGTGTCCAGAAGCCCCTACATTCCACTTGGCTGTTTTCCCTTCTACTCCTCTCTATTTGTGGCTTCTGGGCAAACCTCACTCATCTCCTCTGAGCTCAAGTTAAATGTAGCAGAGCATAAAGCTCCAGCACAGACTGGAGCCATTCCTTGTCTTATGCATCTCTTCCTGATCTCTGCAATGATCCTCTGACAAAAATGCAAACAAGAAAATGTTTTCAAAGGATTTGTTATGTCTGGGGCAAGAAAGAATTTCCAGCCAGCTGCCTTCATCCCACCACCTGTCAAAACTCCTCCTAAAAGGCCACAGGGGTAATCATATTTAAATTAGTAGTAACAGAGGAGGTTTACTCTGAAATTACAGAAAATACCCTTTTTCTGTAATTCCTTTCTCAAGCAGTACACATGGTAGGAAGGTCCGTACCTCTAAAGCAATGTCAAAGTACCTGTTAAGGAGCTTGGTAAGTGCCTTTGGTAGCAGGCAGCTGAAATACGGTGTTGTGGGCAGTCTACTTTGGCCAAGGCCTGGTTTTAAAATTTAGGTGAGCATAAGATTATTGGTGCCACACCAGTTTTGAGATGTTCTGGTGTGACAGCAAGGACCATCTGCTTGTATTTATCAATATAAAATGACAAAAAAGAAAAGACAGGGTAGAAGAAACTTTTACTCTAAAGCTTTATTTATACAGACACAACACCTTTGGTGCAGCATTGTTATCCCACTGCTTTAGCAGCTTCAGCCTTTGTCCAAGTGGAAGAAAGTTCTCAGGTCTTCACCGCTGCAAAATACCACTTTGGTAAAACAAGCAGACAAAGCTCCTGTATCGCTAAAACAAGCTTCACGTTGTGGATCGTTATTTTGGGCAGGAAGGAGAAGAAAACACTGAGATTATTTTTTCCCCTCCCTTTTTCCTTAGTTCAATCTTTTTGCCCAGTGGTTCAGATGTCAGGAGAAGCCTTCAGGTGAACGACACTTCTCCACTCCTTGGTGGTGGGACTCGTGAGTTCATTGCAGGACAAGATGCCAGTGGCGCTTGACTGCCAGCCTCCCCCTCAGGCTGGTTATCCCACACTGATCAATGTCCAGGAGCAGAAGGGGCCCAGCACTTCCTTCCCTGCAGGCCTTTCTCCTGCAGCTGTGTGGAGTTCCTACCCAAAGCCACATGGTCACTAAGTAATCCCTCTCACGCCAAGAGGCAAGTGGCAGTCCTGCCATGGTTGTCTCCACTAGGAGCTTGGAGATCTGATGGTGTCAAAGAATGTCCTGATCCGGAAGTGATCCACAAGGATCATCAAGGTCCAACTCCTGGCTCTGCTCAGAACAGCCCCAAGAGCGTGCACAGTGTGCCTGAGAGCATTCTCCAAACCCTTCTTGAGCTCTGGCAGGCTTATGGGGCGTGTTCTAGCGCCCAGCCAGCTTCTGGGTGAAGAACCTTTCCCTAACAACAAACTCAGACCTCCCTGGCACGGCTCCAGGCCGTTCCCTCGGGTCCTGTCACTGGTCACCACTGAGCGGAGATCGCTGCCTGCCCTGAGCTTCCCCTCCTCAGGATGTTGCAGACCCTCAGTCTCCTCTTCTCCAGGCTGAACAACCTGAGCGACTTCAGCTCGTCCTCGTGCGGCTTCCCCGGGGCCGTTCCGCAGCCCCGCGGCGCTGTTTTGGGGCAATAAGGCCGAAATTCCGCGTTTCCCTGCGGCGCCAGGCCGGGCCGTGCCCTCCAGCGCCGCCAGGTGGCGCCGCCGCCGCGCGGGCCGGGCCCTCCCCGAGCCGCGGGGAAACAACACGCCATCAAATTATTAGTTTTTAATTGCCAATGATCTCTTAATTCCTATATGAAAAAGCACTAGGGAAAAAAAAAGACATTAAGAACTTTCCTTTATTCTGACTTACGGGTTTATTAATTTTACCTGAACATACGTGCTTTCTTTTGGTACTAGAAAATCTTAACTTCCACATAATCTTAAGAACTGATGTGGTGATTCAAAAACAATATATAACACATATTTTATATATGTGTTTATATATTTTAACACACGCAAAAAATAACTGTACCTTAATTTTTGGGAAAGATGGTTAATTGGCTTCTTTTTTCCATCACAATAGCATGCACAGAAGATGTTTTTCTCCAAATTTTCACTGACATCTTCTTTGTATGCATCACATCAATGCATTTTTTGCTATGTGTTGTCTTTCTCCTTGTTGCCAGTGACAAAAAGGACATGGTCATAAACTTAAACTTAGTATTAAATATTTGTGCAGGCCACGTGCCACCTCCTCTGTGCCCCACTACACCTCCAAGAGGAGGAAAGCCTGCTGTCCCCTCTGGGGCTTGACAGTAGGAGCAACTTGGGTTTGACTCACCTCCCACTTCTCAGGGCAGCAAAATTCAGTTTTGTCTGTGCCTTAATCTGTTCCAGCGTCCTTACAAAGGAGGAGGAAATTGCTGTTTAGCAAAAGGCCACCCAGTTAGCTGGGATCGTGGGCCTCCCGACTGGGAGAATGTAGGGGAATTCCAGTCCCAGCAGATGAAGATCTGTGTAGGCAAGAGAGGGGGAAAGAAGTTAATTTTCAGGCCTGAGTCCTTATTTTCTATTCCTAAGAGACCTAAGGGACTCTGTTTTTCATTGTGGTTTTCATTATATGTAGGGCTGGCCCTGGGAGCCTACAAAAATCCCAAGTGCCTTAAGGCTATAGAAACACCAGGCTTTCCATCCTCTGTGGGAATCTCTTCAGTAAGCCAGATTTTGCAGCCGATGTTCATCACTGATTTCTCCCTGAGTTGCACTCAGGACTTGCTAGACCCAGTTTGTAAATGTGTATCTGCTTGAGGGCAGAAGACAGAAGCTTAACAAAGAGTTAAATGAGGGAGCAGCACAGATCTCCTTACCTAATCTAGATCTAGCACAACACCCTCTGGGGCTGCATGGGCACTGCTGCCCTGCAGCTTTCCCTTTCCCCTCCGGTGGCAGAGAAGGGCAGGCCCTCCTGTCCAGTGTGCTTTGGTCTCAGGCCCCGCGATGGCTGCGGCAGCTGCCGCTCTGGGAGCTGCTGTGCTGAGATGGTCCCTTGCGAGGAAGTCAGGACTAAAGCTGAATGGGGTCTTGTATGCATCAATCTGCGGCCGATATTCAGGAGAAGAAAGGGGATTAACCAGTCATACACAATGCTCAGAACTGCTGGCGGAAGAGGCAGTTCCCTAATCATCTTTTACCTGGAGCTCTGTGCATCCATATACTGACTCATGGTCCCCTGCACACTGTAAATCCACTGGGAGAGGTGCTGCTTTTTCGTTCGAGGTGTGTCCAGTACAAGATTCTGTGGTGGCCTTTTCACTGATTAGAGACCTGTAATGACACCACGGTTAATTAGCAATGATGGATAGTCATTGCAAAAGCAGAGAGTGCAGAACACATCCAAGAAACATGTTGGAGAGTAGGTGAGACAGACTATAAAAAGCTTTTCAGCTGTTACTGATTGTGGATGATACTCAAACAATGCAAGGAGGAAGGTGACTGCTTCTGTAGGAGAAATAGCTACAGATAGCACAAGCAAGATCATTGGGATGGAAACATTCAAATGCTATATTCTGGCTTGCTCTCCCACTTTTGGTTAGGCCAGAAGTCTTCCCTCTTTTCTGAAACATTAGTAGCCCTTTGTGACAATATCCATTTTATCTGTACTTTGGAAGTAAAGGAGCTGAGACAGAAGATGAAGCACTGGCCTTATGTAGTATCTTCAGAGTGGAGGTAGAAGCAGAATAGAAGTCTGCAGGTGATAGTACTAGAAATACCAGCCTGCTTTTCTTCTCTGGGGAAGAAAATACAGTACCTGGAGGGCATGATGGTAACATATCACTCTGTATGAAGAATAGTGCTGTTCAAGAAGTCGAGGTCCTCCTAGTGTGTACTGAACATAAATAGTTTGCCTGTAAATGAGATGGAGAAACAAAGAACTGCACCAGCTCACCTTTGAAAAATTGCCTTTATTAGACCAGTCTTGCTAAAGTTGCTGGGAGTAACAGACTCTAAAATTGAGCTACTGAATTAGTCTCAAATGGAAACTGTGACAGCCAGCCTTAAAGTGGAGAAAATTGTATTTAAGAATTGCACCTTGGGCTTAGCAGGATGTCTAGGAAGTTGCTGAGCTGTAGCTGTTGAACTTGTATGGAGCATGGATTTCATGCTGGTGAATAGCAATGTAGTAAATGTTCTACAGAAATGTTACAAACCCAGGATGGAGAAAATCCCTTTAAAGAGGTGACCCAGGTGAGAAAACACTTTGTAGACATCTGCTGTGAGCAAACTGCAGCCCTGGAGGACTACACTCTCACAACTGTGTGTGGTATGTTCCCAGCCCCTGAGGAAAGAGGGAGGAAATGGCCTTTGAAACAGAGTAGTGAGAGTGGAATGGGCAAGTCCTTTTGCATTATTTCAGCTGTGCAACAGCATTTCCAGGTTCAGGACTCAGTGACAAGGACTCTTGAAGGAATGCACCTCTGGTAGACCAGGAAGCTCTACGGCAATGACAACAGCCATACCCTTAGAGAATGGTAGGTTCTGTCTCCAGGGGACAAGGTAAGGAAAAGGTGAAGGCAGGCACAGAAAGTTTTGAAAGGGACTGAACACTTAAATAAGTTAGGTCTGAAAGGTTTTCTGGAGAAGACAGTAAGGTTTGTTAAGGTTCTTCTAATATTAGCTTGCTTCATTCACACAAAGGGAAAAAAATCCATTACTACTACCCATTTCAGAAATGATGGTTTCTAGTCTTGAAGAACACAGTTCTGCAAGTACTTTACATGGAAGAAGAATCTCTTTGAGAAATACTTGTGAGCAGCTTTGCTTGTTGGGGTGGAAAGGGGCCAAGGGTTCATAGGACTAACACCCAAAAGGCATTACGGCAGAAAAAAAAAAATAAAACAATTTAGCAATTTACCTCCCCTTAGCAATTCTACCAAACAAGATTCTTTTACAATGGATTTTCCTACTAATATGGTGCATACAGTGGCTGTGTGGTATTGAAGTCAAGGTTTTTGCAGGTTTCTCAGAGACCCATACTGCAATTCTCCATCTGCCTACAGGTTTCTGTCTGATAACAGGATCCTTTCTAGAATGCAGGAGTCTTTCTTGGCACTAGCTATCAGTATATTCCTTAAAATAATCAAATGAGGTCACTGTGATTGGGTTTTTTAATTCTGGAATACAAATTCATAAATTTCATATTTTGTAGTTACTCTGTGTTAGAGTCCACATTCATTACCAAGCCCTGAGCAGAATTCTGCGTTAGCTGACAGTTTCAGTGAAGATTTTCAGTGCACCTTGGGTGATTTAACATAATCCATCTCCCTGTCTCAGCTCCTTATCGGCAAGATGGAGGTGATAACACCATCCCATAGGGGTGACATGGGGATAAGTGTAATCAAGAGATTGTGCAGGCATTACTGTGCTAACAACTACAAAATACCTAAGATTTCTTATCTAAGTATGAAGGTTAATTGCCCTCTTCAGAGGTAGCTAGCTTGCATTTTTTTAGCTGATAAAACGGAGCATACTTCATCCAGTTTCAGACCACTCATCAAGAATGCAGTTGTATAGTGTTGGACTTCCTTTCAGCTGCAAAACAATTGCCATGGACATAGCACATAGCATGTAATGCTCTCCAAAACACCAAGGATCGGCTTTCCAACAGAGCTGCACACTCTAAATGAAGATTTGACATTTTCTAAGGGGTTCATCTCCCACTGAGAACAAGAAGAGACTCTGGGAGCTTAAGCTCTTTTGAAAAAAAAAAAAAATCTGGCCTCTGTGCAGAGGCTGAGCTTTCTTAAGACTGAAAAAACCAGTTGAAGAGTGTGTGAAATCAAACCATAAATGAGCTCGGAGCAGCAGCACCCTGTGACCTGGCTGGCGAGTGGAATAGTGCGAGTGTAATGTGCACATGGACGGTGAGAGAGATTATTGCCCCAGAGCTGATGAGGCACCTGGACCAGAGTTTCAAAATGTTCATATGCTTGTCAGAAGACAGAAGTTGATCTCTACTGGCACCAATAGCTCTTCAAAACTCTTCTGACTATTTGTTTTACCAAAGCTGCATGCAGAAGTTTTGTGCTTTTCAGCCATATATGTGGCCTTTAACTCTTAATCCTATTCTGACTCAGGTCAAATTCAAAGCCTTCTCCCTGCCCCATACCATTAAGCTTCTGATATGACTTTTATTGTGAGGCAGTCAGGCATTATACCAATTCCTAGGTATAAAAATGCACAGCAACATTTTCCTATTATGAGAGGCATCCTGCTCTGTTCACACATGCTGGACACCCTGCAGAAGTTTTTGCTTTTGGTTGGATTGAAAAGCTTTGAAACTATCCAAATTATTTTTTTTTCTTCTGTTCCCCAGTCACTGCTTTTCTGCTCCTGTTCTGAAGCAGTCTGTCACAGATGTGCCTGGAATACCAGCACACATTGAAGCATAGCTGTCATTCCTTTGTAGCCCTCTTGCCTTGGAGCTCTGCGTGCTAGAAAAGGACATATCCAACCCTCTCCTTCTAGATGGTCTTCTGCAGAGGGACCCAGCTTGGAGCAGTTGGAATTAGTGTGGTATATTACACCTTCTGCCAGATAATGGGTCCCTGTATCGGTTTCTGTAGGAATACAGGTTTTCTGTGGACTTTGCCTTCAGTTTCTCTCAGATCTGTATGGATCCTCCCTTCAGACACTGCTGAGTTTTAAGGCTATGTAGTTTTCAGGGGAATGTTTGCTGCTCCCTGTGCTGTCAGGCTTGCTTCCAGCTCTATGTCTTGCCTTGAAATTCTGACATTCCAGGCTGTATGGAGAAGTGTGAATCCAGTTGTGGATATGTTCCTAGGCGAAATACCGGTGTCATAAATGGAGGAGGCCTGCAAAACACCTTCCTAGAGGGGATTAATATGTTGAACAGTAGTAATGCCTGTCTCATTTATGTACGTGAGCACCTTAGCATCAGCCATGCTGTCCCTCTTCTCCACCCATCATACACCTGTGTGCAGCTCCACCCTCTGCTGTGCTCCCCAGTGTTCACAGGCAATACCACAGAAAAGAAATCAAGCTGTGGAGAGCAGCTGTGTTCCCTCTGTTGTGCAGGCAATCCAGTTTTATCTGGGGGCACGGGCACTCATGTTTCTCTTCTTTTCTCTGTCCCAGTCAGGTACCAGCCTCAGGTGCATCCCTGGCTTGTGATCTTGCAGAAAACCCAGCCCAATGTGCATACGGGGATTCTGACTTAACCTCCTTCTCTTTGTAGCTGACAGGATTTAAACTGAAATGGGAGACATTAAACTGACACTTATTTGCCTTCTGTCTAGAGTAAGTGGAAGATTAATATTTTGATTGAGAATATATTTCATGTTAAATACAATATTTTACTAGGCTTGAAAATATAGAAGAGTTAAAATGTTTTGCTTTTTAGGTTTTATGTGCAATAAAATGATGACTGGTATCAAATAGGTGTAATTTAATTTTTATGTGACTGTTTCTCCCTCTCCAATTCTCAAATAAAATGCTCAGCACCTTTTAAAAAGCCCACCTGCACTAAGAGACTGCTTTTTGTTAGCCTCCAGAGCACTAGTTTTAATTTGTTAACAGGAAAATATCTTTTGAAGGAGGATTATACAAGCTGAGAGATGTTTTTAGAATGGGAGAGAGAAAGTGAAATTGAACTCCTGGAAACAGACTTAAGCATGGGATAAATAAAGTGCAGCCTTAACCATGCAACCTCTTCTGCAATATGGTTAAATTCTGCCTATTTTGCTTGCTGCACAGGAGAGGTCCTTCAGCCAGACCATCCTGCTGCCCACTGTGCTGCAGCTAGCAGGAAAAACCAGAATTGCTAATGCTCTTTGTAAGGGTGGTTTAGATTCTTTCAACCATTTGGTCCTGCTTGTAGGAATCCCTCTGGCAGATCTTGCTCTTAATTCAGCCCAAGGTGACCTTCCTCCCCTACTTTGCTAGCCAGCAGGTCCAGCACTCTGTACAGAGAGGAGCCTAAACACAGATATGTGGAAATGCAGGTGAGGGAGTTGTTCTCCGACTTCAACAAAGGGAACCTGGTCTGCTCCTGGAGCCCCCCTTTGAGGGCTACAAAGGGCAACAACTTCACTGTGGGGCCTCCAGGGGCCATGGCCATGAAATAAAGTCACAGAACGAGACAAGAGGCAAGATGCCAGCCTCTCCTTCAGGACTCTCTGAGGATGGCTCAGCACTCTATTCCTTGTCAGTCTTGAGAATCTCTCAGAACAGGGAGATTCCTCTGTGGAGTTAAAACATCTAATTCCTTTCATAGATTTTCTTCTGAGAAGCTTCTGCTATACAGCTATGGCAGCATTGTGTTACTTGTATATTACCTGTTTTTCTAACACGAGGATTTGCTGAATGAAGTGTATTTCCATGCTCTTTGAACAGTAAAAATCTGGAAGCCACCTTTTTTATTCTCAAAGGATATAAACCCCCACAACTCTTACCAATATAAATAAGGTTTCAAATAGTTAAGGATTGCTGAACTGAGCTTATAGCAAACTACAAATAGTAAAAAAAACCAAAAAACAACAAAACAAAACAAAAAAACTTACATTTTTTGTTGCTGTTTAAATGGCTCAAGTAGACCATCTGCTTCTGAAACAGCTTGTGTATTTCTGCTTCTGGAACTGCTCATATATTTTTGGATTTGGTTACAAACTGACCACAGCATTGCAAACAGCACTCATCTGCAGAGATATCTGTTTTTATACACAACATGAGACTGGCAAGAGAGATGTGTCTAATCAGTGTTTTAGAAGTCAGACAGGAGTGGTATGACTCCAGCTGGCACAGCCATGTCCTTGTCATTTCACTTCACTACCACTTAATTTGTATAAAATTGGGACAATTTTAAATGGATGTTACCATAATGGGAGAATCTAATGAATTCCTACTTTAGGGCAAAATAAAGCTGTCCATCTAAGGTGACTTCACTTTAGCCTCCTGTGATTCACAAGGGATGTGGAATTACAGCATTTGTTCTTGAGCAGAATTATGGATGAGGCCCAAGACTAACTGACAGCTCAGTTATTTCTTCCTGATGCATTTCATTAATAGCCCCTGCACCTCTCACCTCTACCAAATCGGCAGCTAGTGAGGTGCCTGTAAGAGGCTAATTGCCTCCAGAGTCAATTGTCCTGGAGCCAATTGTTAATCTCCTGGTGTTAATTGCCAAAATTAGGGGAATTCAGGGTAGGCAGGAGGCACAGGAGCTGCATGCATATTAGAGCTGTGTAGCAAAATGCAGGTGTTCAACTGTGCTCCATGACACCACAGCAGAACATAGAGGGTTGGAAACATAATGGGGCACAAGCTGAGTGTAAATCCTGCATGTTTTGCTGCATTTTTCATTCATCACCTAGATTACTATTCTATGAGGGAGCTATAAAACAAGGGGGGGTGGAATCTGGGCTCTGAGGAAGTCAAATAAAAGTATCAAGGATCTGACTGGGGAGCCTGTACCGCCTGATGTTGAGATAACACTAGCAGCATTGTGATGGGTTGGGAAAGAAAAAGAATGGAAGTGCAACAGTTGTATAGTTTAGTTCTCTGTTTTGCCATGGCTTTTCAATGTGATGTTTCCAGACAGAAGAGTGTATTTAATCCGAGAGCTAAATGAATCTCTGGAACTCTTCTAGTAACTTCAGTTGAATTGATCCCATCTCCATAAAGATATGTCTATAGTGTGTTGACTTGTGCTTTTGCATCTGCTTTTCTAACATTGGATGATTGAGTACCTTCCTGAAATAGAGAAAACTGTGTTACTTTATGGATAAGCTGGGATCATAAACAACTATTAAGTTATGTAGACTGCAGTTTGAGCCAAAATCTGAGCAAGGTATGTTTGATAAAATACATATTATGCGCATAATCTGTTGAAAAAGGCCCTGCTTGGCTCTTATTTCAGTCTGCCAGACTGGTATTTTTGAGCATCCCAGTTTACAGCTTATGTCTAGACTATGGTTTGGCCTTTTATTCCTGGTGTCAGATGGTGACTTTCAAGAGCTGGAGTCTGCTGCTGTTGGGCAGTGATGGAAGTGTGTATTCTGCTAACCTGAGCAGCTGGAACATCTGTTGGGGAAATAAAACCATCAGTTGTTTGTCTGGATATTTGGGAGATAAGAGACTTTGGTTGTGGGGCTTTGTCAGCCTGTGTGACAAATGTTTTATCTCCCAGTTTACAGTAGAATTCTTTTAAATAAACACAGATTACTTTAGATCTTTTTACATTTTTTTATCCTTTTTTTTTTTTAACCTAGTGGGAAGAAAACAGACATCTTCTGTGGCTACTGTGTATTGTAATGGCCATTTTGCAATCTAGTGACAACAATTAAGTTAGCTTACAAATTCCAGTCTGGAAACTGCCTGCATGACTCAAAGGGCTGAGAGACATTTGAAAAAATAGACCTGAATACTTTTTGGTTGCTGGTGACATGAGTGGGAAAATGAAATTAAAAAAAAAAAAAAAAAAAAAAAAAAGGAGGTAATATTATTACATTGATAGTGTTATGGTTAGTGACCAGTGTAACAGTAACAGATTCAAAGAGCACCTCTGTTTTGATTTGGTTTTCAGGTTGGCTGCAAGCTGTACTTTTAACACATGATGTAGATATGCTGAAGAGCCATCTACAAAGCTCTACCCTTCAGCATAGTTTTTTCTCTCTGTAATATAATGCACTAACATATATAGGAGCTGTGAAGGAAAGAGGAAATAAGCTTTGTGACCTAGTTTTATACACAAATTAGAAGGCTTAATTTGAGGCACAATCATTTCATCAGGTATGTGTTAACTGGCAGGATGACTGGGTCCCTTGAGAGAGAATTTAATTTTGATTTATTTTTCCCTGCCCTAACTGCAAAGCTACTTGATATTTGCTTTAATTTGGCACCTGCAGCTAGCATTGTGACAGATAGAGATAGTTACAAAAATTAACATAAATTTATAAATGAAGTAATGAAAAGCACAACTGCAAAGACAAAGCTAAAGGTGGGCCCTGCTGCTGACCTGTTTTCCTGTTCTTCCCTCAGCTCTGTATCTTCTGGACAATCCAAAACACTGACTTAAATGACATCAAATCAAAGAAAGAAAGTTGCAGTATTTTAGGGGAATCTCTTGCGTGGGATGGAGAGGAGACCCTCTTACAAGGGAGCTTCTCTCAGTGTCCCAAAAGTGCAGTGAAGTGCTGTCACAAACCATTACTTGGCTGCCCGAAGAGGAAGGCAATCTCCTAGCACACTGCAGGACATTCCCTCCTCCATGAGGATGAAAGCCTCTGAGATCAGCAGCGCTCAGAAACACAGCGGTGGCTGCCTACGCTTGGAGACCTGTCAGGGCATTTTCACCACAAGGGCTTGCACGCCTTAAGGAGGACTGCCTTCGGAGCTGGAGGCTCGGGGCCAGCCTTCGGAGGGAGGAGCTCTGCAGGAAGCAGCCAGCCTGAGGAGTACCAGAAGCACTACTGCTACTGCTAGAACTTCTGCAAGAAGGAATGGTGCCGTTCTCCAGCCTCCAGCCTGGGATTTGTGCCAGTGGCACAGAATGCTACTGTTCGGTTCTGTAAAGTCTCAAATCTCATTTCAGTAATAGTTGTGTTAATGTGTATCCAAGCTGTGCACACACTACTAAAATCCCCTTCTCTAAAGTGCTTTCTGATCATGGTTTATATTCTCCTTAGAATGAATCACAGATGTTTTGTTGTTTGGGTGTTTTTCCCCCCTTAATCCCATCAGTTACATGGTGGGTGAGCACACTGTGGTTTGAACTAGGTCTGTTTAATTTTTTACTTCACAAACTGGTAGTAATAGGGGAAAAGGAGGGGAAGAAAGGTTTATAGTCCAGACACACAAAGGAAGATTATATCTACTTCATCAGTGTATTGAACTGATGTGTCCAGGCTGTGAGAAGAAATCAGGGGCTGGCCCCATCCTGGATGCAGCTGGCTCTAAAACACACCCACTGCTGTCCAAAGCTGAGTCTATCAGTGAGGCTGGTGGCACCTTGATGAAAAAGTGTTTAAGAAAGGGTAAAATATGCTATGTAGAAGTTGTGACAGAAAGAAGAATGAGGCAAAGCCCCCCAACAAAATAATAACCCTGCAGGCAGCAAGGTCAAGGAAAAAAGAGAGGGAGGAGGTGCTGCAAGCACTGGAGCAGAGGTCACTCTACAGTCCATGGAGAAAGATGTGCTGAGGCAGGTTGTCCTCCTGCAGCCCATGGAAAATCTTATCAGAGCAGATATCCACTGTGCAAGACCCCATGCTGAAGTGTGAGGAGGAAGGACAGGCAGAGAGGCACTGTTTTATGGACTGACCACAAATCCCATCCCTCCATCCCCCTGTGCTGCTTGCACAGGGAGGCAGAAGAGTCAGGAGGTTGAGCTGGGAGGAATGGGATTTGGCGTGAAGGTGAGGTTATTTTTCTGGATTTTATTGGGGTTTGGGGTTTTTGTTTGTTTGGTTTTGTGGGTTTTTTTTGTTCATTTTTTTAGTTCTGTTTTTGTTTCTCACCGTATTTATTTCTAATTGGCTACAAATGAATTGGCAGAGGTTGATGTCTTCTAAGAAAATCTCACTCTTCCTAGTAATGCCAACAGTTTAATTGCATGGCATCATTTGCAGAAAGGGCACTCTCTCAGTAGATTAGTTTGCTTTTCAACAGCCTGAGTTTGAAGCGCTGTCATTCAAATGGAATCTCTACCAGTAGTTATTTATAAAGTGATTTCAAGTCTGTTTTGTGTCATTGAAAGAAGATGTGTTTGCAGTTGCATTGACAGAAGACTTTCTTCTTAGGGTTAGTTATATGTTTTTTGGGGAAAAACAATGTGCCTTTCAGGATGTATTTGCAACATTATTTGATTTTGAGACCAGTGAAAAGGGAACTAATGCAGATTTGAAAGTCATCAGTCATAATCTTCTGCAGACTGCACTATGCATATGCATTCTCCATTTGCTTTACCTAAATACTGACAACAAGAGAATAATGAGGCAGCATGAAGCCTCCAGAAAACAGCTCTGTTTTGTGGTGTTTTTTTGGGGTTTTTTTAATGATGAATCACATGTAGCAAATGGTCATTCTTCTTCCTGTGTAGGACTGGGCAGACAGCTTAATGGTATTTGCTCCTCATCAGCCTTTGACAGATGTTATAGAGTCATGGTTGGATATGTTATCCTACCTCATCTCCAGGAAGAGATATGCTGTCATAGAATTATGGCCCATGTTTCACAAAGCAGATCTGAAACCATACCAGAATGGATTGAGAAAATGTACTGTAGCTGCTGCTGTTGCTCTGGAAGACATTGTTAACTTTCTGTTCTGAAGAGAGGTGACATAAATATCCCTTTTTGCCTTCCAGACTGTAGAAGGAAGATGTATCAAATTACCAGAACTGGGTAACCTTTCTAATTGGGTTAATTGTTCTTAATATAGTTAAACTAGTGGTAAACTCAAACTTTTCCTCTTACATAGGCCAGGGTATACTTCACTGTTTCAGCTATGGCTTTCCGTAGTCACCTCTCAACAGGGTTTATAGATTCTCTTTGCTGGACCTAAGTCATGTTCTCCTTTGCAAGCACTTCAAAGCACAGTTGGAATTGTAACTCCAGCGTGGGCAGTTCATAAGAATAGGGAGCCACACCAGAGGGCAAAGGTAAGGAGTAACTCATTACACAGATGTGACACTCTTGGAGTGATGGATGTGTGAAGTGATTTGGAAAAATGTCTTTTCAGGTTGGATAACATTATTTCAACAGCTGCTGTATGATTTATTATCTCTGTTCCCTCTCCTGTAAAATCACCTAGACATCCTTTAAATAGAAAGAGTCCCTGAAGTCACACCTTTTAATTGAGAAGGGATGGTGAATGAGAAAAAACCTAGCATTTAATTAGCTCTAGAAAATGCTTTTCTTTTAAATGTGTTCCTAAACTGTTTTTTATAATCCCATAGTGCTTTTCAGTTAAGCACCTCATAGCACTTCCCAAGCTTAAGGTCACTGTAGTGTAGACTGAGAAAAATCCTACTTGTAAGTACAAATTTCTGCCTCTCTTCTTCAGTATGTTGATTTTTAGTAGTGCAGCTGTCCTTTGGGCACAAAACCCACCTTGTTTTCCATCTTGGATCTCCTTTTAACATCCATTACTTCTACTGGCTTCAGTGGATTTTTTCTCCTAGTGCAAATGTCAAAGGAATGAGACACAGGAAAAGCATACCAACATAAGAGGTATGTAACTTTCCACTTAATGTTGTTGACTTGCTGTTGATTTTGGAAATTATTCAACACATTTAAGCACACAATTAAACAAATATGTGTGTAACTTGAACATGTAGTAGTTACACATGTAAACTAGAATGAAAAATTGCATATAACTCATTTCACTACTGAAAAATAGCAAAGAAATTTTCCAGCATCTGTTGACTTAAAATGGTCTTCTGAATATGTTCCAGGTATCCAAAGAGGGTATGTGCTTGTCTTCAGTTTTGGCACAAAAGGAAAAGAAAAGAGAAAACTCTATCTCAAAATTCCATATTTTCATACAAGATTTCAGTTCCTTATGATGGCCAGAAAATTGGTTAATACTTTCATTGGAAAACATTTTATATAAAAAATCTTATATTTGTATGTAGTTTTGTATTTTTAACAGAAAAAAATCTAGGAAAAGAGAGGACATATTATTGACCTAAAACAACCTGTACTGAGATTAACATGGTCAAGTACAACAAAAAATCAGGGTCCCATTTTTGACTGTAATGTAGGTGAGAAGATAAAAGGATACAAGGTGAACATTAGCGCACAGAAAACATGAGCTTTGGCAGCATTTCCTTCAAAAACAAAAGATTCAGAAGGCTCTGCTGGGATTTGTTTCACCTAGCTGTACAAAATATAGGTGTCTGTAGCAGAGCTAGACATCCAGGAGCTTTTCAGTCAATGGGCACTGTCAGGGCATGATTCACCTCATTGCACTTTGGATGTCTAAAACAGGGCAAATTAATTGTGTCATGTAAAAGTGTTTTCTGTTGACTAACCATGTACCAACATTTTACCAGTTGGAGACCAGATGGATGGAATATGAGAGTTGGGGCAGTGGATCTACCCTAGGAGAGACAATAATAATGGTTTTGAAAGAAACACTTCACAGAAAATACCATGGAGATATTTCAAATATTATTCAATAATATTTTTATTATTATAAAAATAATTTATTTATATAATCAGATATAATTTAAATTTATTTATATAATCAGAAATAATTAGAGACTATAGCAGAAGAGCCAAAAAAATAATGTAAAAGTTCTTAAAAAATCCCAAACACAGGAGATGAGTGTTTATTTAAAAAAAAAAAAAAAAAACCCAAAAAAAACCAACCAATCTTGACAATATAAGTAACAGATTTTCCAGTTTCCTTTTTCTTTTTGAGTGGGGCAGATCTTTCCTTGTTCAAAATCCCTCCAATAATAATTTATTCTACAATGCTCTTCATATCTTCTGCAAAGATGTTTTTGGAGTTTTTTTTAAGTCTGTGTGTTCATTCCTATTCAGCTGGATTTTCCACCCTAAGTAACACATAAGCCACTCCAAGTCTTGGAGACAAATCAATTTGCTCCTGAAAGCATCTTGCTTGAACTTTAGCTGGGAAAGTGCTACCTGGTGAATGGAAGGAGCTGCTTGTGTTTTGTAAACTATATGCAGTTGGTGCTGTTCTGGTGCTGTGCTGCTTCTGCTCACTACATCCTGCCTTCCTGGCTACCAGGCTTCATTCTGACACTCTTGTGTCTAATGAGCAGCAGAGCAGGATGCCTGCAATATGTTCTGAAGAGCATGAGTAATCCCTGGTGTCTGAGAATAGAATTGGTGTGAGCAACCCTACAAAAAGCTAGTAATTCCTCTTATTTCAGCCTCTGTGTGCTCTGAGTCACACGGAGGATGATGCCCCAAGGTCAGCTGACAGAGATCTGAGTTTCAGTGCAACTTAAGGGTGCACTGTCATTGCTGGGGAAAATGCTCGTCCATTTAAAAATCTCCTTTCAACATAGGCAACAAACTCAACAAGGGGATTCTGCTTGTCTTGCAGCTGCTTTGACCCATGCAATTGTTAAGTTTTACTCCAATATTTCACTTCATAAAAAATATCCTTCACTAGCAATGGGGAAAACTGCAAAGGAAGTATACACACAGTGGAAAAAAAAGAGAGCTGAACTTCAATGGAACTTGGCAAATATATTAATGTCTGCTTTGCCCAGGAATTTGTATTGGCTGCTCTGGTTGTAACTGTGGTGACAGGATGCATTGGAAATTTTCTTGGATTTGACTTTCAGGAGGGTGCTCCCCAAGTGAAGCCATTTGCATTGCAGGACAAAAGCCAAGCTCTACCTAATAAATGTCACAAGCAAACACCAATTTTTTGGCAGACTTAACCACTGCTACCTATTGCAGGGCAAACTGATGTTTCCTCTGAAGCCAATGACATTGTCCTGGACAGTGCTGGACCACTGGGTTTGATCCCCTACAGCTGTTTATTGCAGTGGGCAGAGGTGTAAACATCCATCACCTCTAGAAATTCCATCCTTCAAAGCAAAGCTTAAAAATTGTTTCTATGCCTGTCACCTCCAAGACTTATTACTAAGAATTTTACGATATTAATATTTTAATTAATACTACAGTGCTCTCACATCAAGTATAGATTTTGCTTGAGGGTCCTATTTTAATCTTGAAATACATCATATATTGTTTCTCCTGGTTGCTTCACAGGTACATGGGGGGGTCTTATTTGGAGGGAAGAAGAAGGGGCAAGACATCTGCTTAGCTCCAGAAAGGATTGTCTTTCATTTCTCTGTGGAGATGGTTTCACGGAGGTGGGTGGCCTTTCATTCATGCAGACAGTGAGTTGCTGACTGAGAAATCTGTGTAGGGAAATTAGCTTTGTCCTAATTCCACTGGAATCAGCTGGGTTAGGGAGATTCTCACATACTTTTTTTAATGAGCTCGGAATCAGTATCTTAAAAGATGTTACCATAAGTTAACGGAATAACATTGCCAAACACTTTTTGACTGACAGGCAATCTCAGGCTGAGGTAGGGAGAGTGTCTGACTATTAACATAGTTATTTATTTGTCTACCTGCCTTCAGACAATACATTTTAGGGTAGCTTGTCAAATGAAAGGTCCACTGACTGGCTGGAATCATTAAAGCAATGTCCTTTTTCCTCGGGGGATAAAGCCTAAGACCCGGTCCCTTTACAATACTGCTGTCTCCACCATAGAAGTTAAAAACTATCCCCACACAATATGATCAGAAAATACATCCAGAAGACTTTCTCATCCACCTGACTTTATCCTATGGTGTGATGGGATTGGAGTTACAATGGGCTCAGAGTCTGAAATGGTCTTAGACAGAGTCTGAAATTTGTAGTTTCTATTTCAGATCTGAAGGCAGCTTTCCTTCCTAAAGCTTGTGTGTATTTCTTCAACAACAGTAGACATTCTGTAAAAATTTCACCTTCTCTTTTTAAAGGCTGAAGCTTATCAGTATAAAACAAAACAACTTTTTTTCTGAGATTCTTTTCTTAGAGAGGAAAAGTTGCACAGATCCTCTATGTCTCTCAGATACCTCTGTTTTCTAATGGCATTCTGTTTAACCTTTCAACACGCTCTTCAATATTAGCCTGCTTGTCATTTTTTTGATAAATTGCACCCTGAATTTACTACATGCTGTATTTATATCTGTACTGTTCTTCAATTGCAGTTTTGCTATTTTTTGAGATTTATCAATAAATAGTGATGTGGGTGGTTGTGTTTGGAGTTGGTTTTTTTCTTTCTTTCTTTTTTTTTTCTTTTTGTGAAGCTCTTTTATTATACAAAATAATCCACAAAACACTGTCTGTACTTTTGATGTCACTGGTATCTAGCTCTTAATCTCTTAAGTCTGTCTTTCCAGACATCTCTTGGATGACGGGACTATTTTTATTCAGAGATACTGAATGCTGGTTATTATCATGGGAATGGTAGGTGATCACACCCACAGCACTATCCAGACTCCCTGCTGCTCTGGAGCTGCTGGAGTTTACACTCAGAGAGAGGCATACTTTAGAAGAAGTGCCTGAGCTGTTCGTGTACTTATTCTATAACTTGGCACCCACCTGGAAAGACAACTGTGTTTCCTTATGTTACCTCAGTTATGCTCTTTTTTGTAGGAAAACAAGAAACTGGCTGTCTCAAAAATAGGCTGCTGCATTTCATTGTCCTGACTCACCAGGAAGGTTGTCATAGTTGGAAATTTGCAGAGATGCTGTAAGCATTTGGGTGGATGTTGAGTTTATAACCACCAATGTCCATAATGATGCTATTGCTTTATAATGTTCTTTTAAAAGTAAATGGCAACACAGCTGGTGATTTTCTTCTCAATGCTTTAAAACTCTCCATCATTCCATTAGAGGACAATGCTCACAAAAAAAAAAAAAAAAAAAAAAAAAAAAAAAAAAAAAAAAAAAAAAAAAAAGGTAACTATTGTTGAACCACACTGAAAAACCGTCCACCTTCTCTAACAGCATAAAGCATTTCTCTTCTTGTGTAACTTGGCTGAGTATTGAGTTCTAGGCTTTTTCCCTCAGTCCTCGATGTCTTATGCAGGCTCCTGGAGACAGTCCAGTTCTTTCTGTTAAAATACTGCCGTTGCTGTTGTGCTGCAGCACATGTATTGCCAGGGGATGCTGAAATGCCAGGCTCTGCTCCTGGCTGACTTTTGCTGGCTGCCTTAACGATCCGATCCACCACTTTGATGCATTACATAGAAATGCTTCTCTTTGTCTAGTGCTTTTCATAGAATGACTTTTTCTCATGTTTGCAGTTTGGACTTAAAAGAGAAAAATAAATTTAAAGCTTCCTTTACATTAGGAAGACTAGAAAATGGTCACTGCATATTAAAACTGCTAAAAGAAAAAACCAGAAAATCTAGAGAAAGTAAGCAAAATATTGTGTAAAACCTTTGCTAATGAACAATGGAATTTGTTTCTGATAAAAGGAACTCCAGGCCAAAACTAAATAATCTACTCCATTGCAAATGCCTAATTAATTACTGGTTTATCCTTGAGGTAAAACCTTTGGGTTTTGGAAAGTGGAAATTGAAAACTCTGATGACTTTGCATGTTTCTATCACAATTAACTGGGAATGAACACTCATACCTTCTGGGTTTGTTTGCTTGTTTATTTTGTTTGGGGTTGTTTGTTTGTGGGATTTGCATCTTCTGAGGGGGCAAGGGTGGGAGGGAATGGAAGTGGGAGGGGTTTTTTTAGCTTAAAGTACGTTTTACTCCACTTGCTTCCCAGCTTTGGATTCAGACTGTTCAGGGCTATTTTCATTTTAAAGACCCGTCCCCCCAACTCATCGGAAGAGCAGAAAGAAGTGCGAGGGGGGAAAAAAATCCCTTTACACGAGAAGATGGTATCAGCATCTTCAGTTTAGCAAAAAGTAAACTAATAGCAAAGTGGTATTTGGGAGCGTCAGGGGAACAAACAGAACTGTCACCACCGCACAAAAGATGAATGGTATATTGCTAAGAAGACATTTCGATTCAGCACTGTACTTTCAACACCTGTGTAGTTCAGAGCAAGAGGATAATCCCATTTAGAGAGCTGTGCCGTGTGGTTCGCGTTGGGAAACCTCGCTCGGGACCCGGCCGAGCCGCGGTCGCTCTCAGCCCCCGGCTCCCCAGCAGCCCCAGCTGTCCCACGCACGATGCTCGCTTGGGCACGGCAGAGCCTTTTGTTCTGCAGCTCGCAGCTCCTCTGCATTCCTCCCACGTACGGGCTCGTATCTCATCGCCTGCTGCTGCTCTCCACTACCGAAAGGTACATCCACCTTCGGCGGGCCGACCGCGGGGCAAAGACCTTTTGATTCCACTGACAAATGAACAGTGTTAGTTAATGCAGAGAACTTAGAAGTCTCGGGTTTGAAAACAAAAGAAGCCCCGTTCATTTCTGCCAGGCCAGGTGGCACCGTGTGCCCCCGGGATGGTTCCGTGCGCCCCAAGCTGGTGTTTGCGCCGCTGATAAAATGAACAGCTCCCGGCCGGGACAGCACGGCACCGGCAAAACACGACGGCAGGGACCGGCTGTAACATAATCTGCGGAGCGAGGGAAGACCTGCAAGGAGGCATTCACGGTTAGCGGAGCGACGGGCACCACTGAGAGTGCGAGAGGAGAATTTCTCTGCAGGAACGCAGGGGCGCCGGGCAGAGCCAGGCAGGAACGGATGCTCCTGCCCGCCGGCGGCTGCCGGACCCCGCTCCCCTGAAGAGGGCGAGAGTGACCCAGAGGTGGTCAAGTTCACGGCAGCGGGGCCGCTCGCACGGCTCTTGCCGGACGCCCCCGGGGCCGCGAGGGGCCGGGGCGCGGCGCTGCAGCCCCTCGAGGCCGCCCGCCTCGTCCTCGTCCCCGCCCGCCGCCGCCGCCGCCGCCGCCGGGCGGGACCATCTCTGCCCTTGGCGAGGGGGGGCCGCGCTCCGCCCCGGCTCCCCGCCTGGCCCGCCTCCCCCCCGCGGGCGCAGAGCGCCCCTCCGCCTGGCGCGCCGCGTGGTCACGCCCAGCGCGGCATTAACGCCCCCCGGCGCGGGGCGCGGGTGCTCGGGCATCCTCCGGCGGCGGCTCCTCGGCGCGGAGCGGGCGCGGAGCGGCTCCCAGCGCCAGCCCTGCGCGCTCCGCCGCCCTCTCTGCGCCGCCGGACAACGCCATGAAGCCGGCGGTGCTGGAAGTAATGAGGATGAACCGGGTGTGCAGGATGGTCCTGGTCACTTCCGTGGGCTCCTTCATCCTCGTCATCTTCTATTTCCAAAGTATGTTGCACCCAGGTAGGGCACCGCAACCGCGCCGGCACCGCCGAGGGCAGCGCCCTCCTCGCTCCCTGCCGGCGCAGGTGGCAGCCGCCCCGGGAGCCCTCGCCGGCTGCCCCCGGCTCCAGCTCTCGGCTCCCGGCGGCACTGCGGCAGGCGCGGGGCTCGGCGGCGGCGGGCGCGGGAAGGTCGCCTCGGCCCCCGCAGGAAACTTCCCGCGGGAGGGAGGAAAGTTGGTTTGTTTAAGGATTTTGCTATTTTCCGCTTTATATCGTGCGCTTGGTGAGGGGGAACGGGAGACGACAGCGGCTGGCGAGCGCTTCGTGGCTGAGGGGTGACGGCAGCTGCCCGGTCCCCGCGGCTCCCCCTCGCCGGGAGCGGGACCCCAGCTCCCCTCTCCTGTCAGGGGTCGCGGGCCTTCGTCTTCCCAGCTGTTCGTTTTTGGAAGCGTCAGGAACACCGCGGCCGAGCAAGGGCACCCGCTACCGCCGGCGGCAGCTCCGCTCCGGCTCGCCCGAGTTGTCTGGAGCGGCAGGGGCGGCTGCCCGGGCCGGGCCACCCCTGCCCGCGGCGCTGCCGCCCGGTCCTGCCGCGTCCTGGCGTTCGGGCGGCCGAGGAGCTCCGGGTGGAGCCGCTGGCTGGGCACGGATGTCCGCAGGGACGCAGGCTGCGGAGCGCTGTGCAGGGATCACCTCGGATCCACACTCCTGGGTACCTAAAGCGACTTCAGCTTTTCGGTTTCCCTCATCCTAGGGACGGACCTGTACCGGGGGCAGTGGATGCTGGTTCCCAGGGAAGTCCCACGTAGATCAGCTACTAATTCACACAAAGGTGGGCTTGGGCTGTGGAAACTTCACGAGGTGTCAGCTGTGTGCACAGACCTCTCGTGGATGCTTTGTGCAGCTTGGTAAAATTTGTCCAACATGGCAAAAAAAACCAACATTTTGATCTGTCTGTCTGTCTCACTTTCCCCCCCTTCTGCCTGAGAAATGACGTGGGAATTGCACTTGCAGTGTCTTTCTGGAGGGATCTGACAGCTGAGCAGAGGAGCGACGCTGGTGAGAGGGAGTGATACCTCGTCGTGGGCCAGCAGCTGTAGCTGGCAGACTGGCTGCACTCCTCAGCAGGCGAGTCTTCCCAGCCGTACCTGTTATTGTCTACTGCCAGCTCTCAAGCGTCCTGCCTACAGGCATATAGCTGTAGCTGATAAGGGAATTGCAGTAAAAGGAAAAAGGATCTATTCACATCGACTTTTTCTTTCCCTCCTTGTGGCTCCCATAGTTGCCATGTGTGTATGTGGCACTTAAGAGACGTAGTTTAGTGGTGGACTTGGCAGTGCTGAGTTAGTGGTTGGACTCTGTCTCAGAGATCTTTTCCAACCGAAATGATTCTATGAAAAGTGATTTTTCCTTAAACTTTTTGGAGAGTTTTTCATCAAATGGTAGAGGCTTGGTGCACTGAGAGAATTAGGAATTAACAAGTCTGCTGTTCTGTGGTGAAGCCAAGTCCTGTTTGGTGTTTTTCTATCAGCTGCCTGCTCCTCCAGAGTTGGTATAATTTGCTTGATGAATGTGTTCTTGTATGGTGCCCATCTATATTAATACCTGTCAACTTCTTGGAAAAATTAGCATATTTATTCTCTTTCCTGCTGTGTCTGCCCCATGCTTGCTGGTTTCACAAGGAGTGCTCAGTCCTTAGCAGACCTGGAGAAGGCTTTATTTCTGGTCTTCAAGGTACCATGCAGAATTATGGGTTGTAACACGGCTTCACCAATTTAATAGAAGTGTGATATTTTAATTGGTGCAGTTCCACAGATGATATAGTTTGCCCATATATTCAGAAAATTTGGCCAAGACTTATTATTTCCCCTTGTTTCAGATGAATTATGCTGCTGGAACACAAACTTAGCATGCAGTAGGTGAGAGATTAGGCTAAATATTCTTCTGTGAATTTTTGAATGTAGAAAAATAATCTTTTAAAAATTCTCAATATGCTGTATAGTTAACTGTTGGAGATTATGGCTTTATGCTCATTGTATTATGAGGCTATAAATAGGCTGATATTTTAGTACAGTTCAAAGGAATTAGCATAAGCTCTGAGGAGAGAATGCGAAGCTGTGAAATAACCGGGAGGATAATGTGCACCCATGTTGTGTATGACATGTATTTAGGTTGTTAGTGTGAGTGGAGTAGATGTGGAAATAAATAGAACACAACCTTTATTGTGCCTTTTTCATCATAACTTATTCTGATTTTTTTTTCCTTTTTTTTTTGGTGGGCTGTTCCATAGCAGAAACTGCTGGGAGGTTCTCGAGTTCCACTTTAGTCCTGCGTGGAGTGGGTTCCCCACGGTTTGTGGGACTCAGACTGCTGCTCTCCCAGGTGTCTGTTATGCCATTGTACATGTTACCATCCTGATAATGCAACTGATAGATGAATGTAGAGTTCCTGAAGGATCAGGAAGGAGGGAGGTGGTAGATCCGTGAATGTGTTATACATTGGGTAGTGGATCATTTTTAGGAATTAAGTCTTTTTTTGTAACATGTGCTCGTAACCTTTCTTGTGAGTCAGAATTCACCGGAGCCATATCCTGGGCAGAGTGTATGTCAGGACTGGAGGTATTAAGAGCTTTCAAAAACTTGGTTAATGTCCTTTTTGTTGTTGAGGGGTGTTCTAAATTCTAGCTGGTCTCCACTGAAGCATGTCTCTGGATGGCTGCAGGAGGGAGCTGTCTCTCATCTCTGGCTTGCCAGTGTCACTGCTGTTGGTAGCTTACCATGCTCTCTGGCAGAGGCACTTTGCAATCAGAATTAGATGAAAAATTCCCACCCAAACCTTTTGGAGAGAAAATAAGGTTTTCAGATAAGTCCTCATCGAGAAGTGTCAGGTCCTTACGGTCAGTTTCTTGAGCCCCAGAGTTCTCTCAGTGAATTTCAGGAGGCTGCTTACAGAGCTTTCTCGTCAGTTTCAGGTGAGAGAAAGTGAAGGTGAAAGGTGCTAGGAGGCCACCAGATGATGAGTCCAACCCCCTCTGGGTTAAGATAAATCTTTATCTGTTAGAGGGGATTTTCCATTTTAGGAGATCTGAGTATGGAACTCTTGCTAGAAGTGTTTGAGACACAAATTTCTGCTGATAGTTTTTTTTTTTTCCTTTGGGGTAAAAAGAAAAGAAAATTACATAGTTAACAGAAACCTTTTTTAAAAAAAGACAAAAAACCCAAACAACACAAACACACCTAATGCCTGAAGCTGGGAAGACGTGCTTAGCCTTATCTTTGCAAAAGAATATGATGTATCCCTTGTTCCGTATCTTAAATACCAACACATTCATGCTGGAAGGAAATCAGGTGGTTTTTACTGTATCTTCTCTTTTTGGCTGTGTTCCCATTCTTTGTTGGGAAGCCAGCTGTAAATGTGCTGTTTGGTTATTGCACCTTTGCATTGTCTTGAGTTTTGTCAGAGATTTTCAAAGAGCTGGGAACCCACTCTCCCAAGTTAGGTTCCCCAACCAGTTGTTGTTGAGGGAAGGTGAATTGTGCAGCTCTCCAGTACTCAGAATCACTGTGAAGAAAATGCTGGAGATGATCCTGGCTGTTGTGGCTTATCTGAAGCTATGTTGGTTCCTGAGGGAAGAAGTGGTAGTGGGGACTTCGACGTGTTTTCCTATTGCCTGTCTAGCCTTTACTGAAAAAAACCATGTTGCAGTGTTTGCTATAGCTGGAGATATAGCAATATATACCTGACTTTCCCTGTCTCTTTTGCTCAAATATTTTCCCCTTTCACTCTCCTGCCATGTGCTATCTAGATAACTGAGTGCAAGCTTATTATTGCTCCATGCTCCTGGAACTTTTGTCTGTGTGAAATAGGTCAGTCTTGGGGTTTTATGTGATAGCCCATCATAGTTTTATCTGCTGTGTGTCCCGTGAAATCAGTTTGTTCACTGGTCTTTAGCCTGCCTACACTTTCACAGATGTGTTTGCTTTGTTCTGTAGGCTTCCCAGCTGCAGCAGGCAGAAGACTGTGAGTCACTCCTGTGAGGCAGGAGCTGCTCTGCCAGGCTGGGGGTCATACTGGTGGTGTGTTAGGATCCCCCAAAGTGTGAAATTCCTCACAGAGGCAGGATAATTAATACCATCTTTATCTTACCTCAGACAGGTTTATGAAACTGACTTATTCTAAACCTGATTCCCTTCCCATCCCTCCCACTTGCATTTTTTTTGCTCCATTTTCCATCTCCTGTTTTAGACTTGCACTGCTCTCCTCTGGATGCTGACGAAGGTTAGATCTCACAGGTCAGACTTGCCTCATCTCCATGATCATCTCGGTTACATATGCAGCATGGTATGGCTGATAGCTGATGTCTGCCTTTGCTCAAATATCAGAACAGCTCAGACCACAGGAGATTTTTTTCCTTATGTCTGAAGACAAGCTCACCATTGGTTTTGATGGCAGATTCTGTTTGAAAATCAATGCAGCAGTCTCCCATCTTGCAATTGATCCTTGCTTTCTCTCTTGCTTACGAAGGAGAATGAGATCTACAAGGCAGTTGGGTGTGTGGCATTTCTTTGATGGACCCTGTATACTGATTTTAAATTACTCTATTTGGGATACAGAGAAATTTGACAGCCACAAGAAACTGGCCCTCATTTAATTGCATGCAATGAAATCCATCCCCCAGAAACCCTGCTGTGTGCTGTATCTGTTTGTTGGTGTCCCTGTAAAAGCTTTTCATAGCTTTCCATGGAACTGTCATCAGTGTGAGCAAACCTACTCTGGTCACTCTGCTCAAAGAGACTGGTAGTCTGGAACTGCTTTGAGTTGAGAGTTAAGCTGCCCTTTGTATCTTGTGAAAATCTTCTTGGTTGGTGAATATAAATCTTATTAGAAGAGCAGCTTTTTCTATTGCAGTGCAAATGAGTGTAGGTAGATTTTTGCAGCAACTGCTCGCTGAACTGAAGAAATAAAAATGTCTCTGAATGTGCGAAAATTACCTGGGCAATTATGTTGCAGTCGTGTCTTATAATGTTTTAACTTATCAGGATATTTATTACTCCACTGTTACATTTTCTGCTATGTAGGTTTTTATAAGTTTTTTTTTTTATTATTATTACTGTGTATCAATATTGGGAATATATGTCCTAACTTTCAGAGCACTGACACTCTGTTCACAGATGTGAAGTGTTATGACTTAGCTTAAGTAACTTTTTCAGAGACAAAGTCAGTATGCATGGAAACTTTGTCTTGAACTTAGTAAAACAGCATATAGAGCAGAAATGCCCAGTGCTTTTTATGAACAAATTGATACAATTGATTGGTTGCAACTAGTATCTCATTTTTATTTCATTCAGAAATATGAGCATCTTTCTGAATTCTAAAGTTGCTTCCATTACGTTTCAGAAGTGGCAGGTAATTTATCTTGTACTGTACCATGTAATTAACTCTAAAAGTGGTTCAGACAATTGGAAGAAATTAGATTCATGTTACTTTTTCCAAAGCCAGCACTACTGTATTTTGTTTGACTGTTGCCAGATGTACTATATCAAATCCTGCCTGACAAAGCTGCTGCAGTCGTCCTTGTGTGAATGTCATTCTAGCACAGTTTTTTTTCCTCTCAAGCCTTTTGGGCTGATGCATATGTATTATGTATCAACTCTAAGTTGATCCTGAGGGAGTTAAGGACCGGGATGGGGGACACAATGATTTGAATCTGATGGTTTTTCTTTCTGATTGTTTGTGCTGTTCAAAGCAAACGTTTGAGTTCTGTGTGTGACTTGAAGTGTCAACATAGATAAAATGAAGCATAAGATGCATGGATGAAGGGCCCGTTTGAAATCAATGAAAAGAGGACTTTTCCCTTTCACATTAAAGGAATGAAATTAAATTCAGCAATGTGTAGGCCTGGCATGTCCAGGATAAAGATGAAGACATGTCTGTGGTGAGTTACTTAGATTCAGCAGCCACTTACTATCTTACAAGGATAATATTTCAAAGCATGTTCATGTTTTGTTGGATGTTCCTGTTCCCTGTAGCTCATTCATGTGGGATGTCTGTGGATGAAGTATTTGTGCTTACAGTCACAATTCCAACTGAGTTCAGTTAATTCCTCATTATTTGTGTTTCAGTACCCAGGTTGTAGATATTAGCCTTTTGTTATGGGCAGAATTCTTGTGTGTGACAAAGTGGTGTTTCTGGCAAAAGCCTCCTGCTCTTAACTAAAAGGTGAGACCACCAGAGGCTACTGCAAACCAGTGAAAGAATTCAGTTCCTAATTATCTCCGGTTAATGCCACAGGGATTTTCTTGGATTTCAATTTTGTGACTGTAATCAGCAGTGGGTGCAGTATGTTCCCCCTTTGATGTAATTGTTTGGTACCTGAAACTAAGGTTTCATGGATAAACCAAAATTTTACCACATATACGCTTGGACTCTGGGTTGCTTCTCTTGTGTAACGTTTTCATCCTCCACTTTTCATTTAATGCTGATCAATGAATATGGTTTGTTTTTTTGCCCTCTCCACATGCTCCTTCATAAGGAGCTAGCTGTTGGGGAAATTGTCTGGAGTAGATCCCTTCTGTGAAACTGAAATTGTAAGTTTCCACATGAATGGCTGTCGTGGGGTGACAGCCTTTAT
>NW_024524924.1:0-1663 GCF_017590135.1 Pyrgilauda ruficollis
CTGAGATAAGTCTTCATTTATGCTGAGTTTTGTGGGGAGACAAACTGACTGCAATTAAAGCATTGCTGTGAAAGCCCAAGGTGCTGAAAGATTTCTTTAAAAAATGTTTATGCAGGACAATATTTTCAGTTTGGATCAGGGTACTATAGACAGACCAAGTTTCTCTATGGCATCAGCAGCTGATAAGCCTCGAGCAGACGGCAGAGAAGAAATATTTTAATTCCATTCCTGCCTGGCCAGTGTTGCACCAGCACCAACTGTTTCAGACACTTCTGCAGAGCCGCAATATTTGCAAGTGTTTCTTCAGAAATGTGCAGGATTTAATTCCAAGTACGCAGGACTGTTTTGACACAATTTATCAACTGCTCCCAAACAGATCAGGCTGGGAGCACACTTGTTCCATTTGCTAAATTCAAAATTTCCCTTGTGCAAGCCAAGGGAATTAGGCTAGACAAGGGTGGGGGTTTTCTTTGTACACTTCTGCTGTGTTTTTGCAAAGCCAAATACCCTGGCCATGCACACTGGTTGCCAGAAACTCAGTTCAAGTGAGACAGCACATTTACTTTCCATAGAATAATATGTGAGCAACAGACCTTGCCCTCTCCAGTAATGCCAGTTTATAAAGAGAAACTGGCAATATATATATATATATATACACACACACACACACATATATCTATAGATAGGTATACAGATATATCTTTTATCTTTTACTCTGGCAAGGAATTATTTTTCCTCCCTTTTTCATCATAATCCATGGATTTTTGGCAAGGAAAAAACTCTCTTATGCACAAATAAGAGCAAGCGTGGTTTATTCCCAAAACCAAAATCCAATTCACTGATAACAAGTGACGATTCCATTTAGCTGGACATGATTCAAAAGCAAATAAAGGTCATAATTCTAATAAAAACCTGTATTAGCTATAGCAGAGGAAACACCTGGAGCGTGCCTAATTGGTCATCTCCAATCTTTAAAACATAATGAAGGCCCAGCAGTGATTTTGTAGGAAATGTCCTTGCTGTTAAACACCATATATCTACCCCAAAAGACCCAAAAGCTTCAAATGGTCTTTTAAGAAAATGTCTTTATATGTCAATGTCCATTACATCATGAAATTGGTCTTTGCTCAGCAGAGAAGCAAGAATTTTAAAGAGCACAATTTTTGAACACTGGAGCTGTAGCTGCCTATTGGTTATTTGGCCCGGAGTATGACTTACCAGCACCTTGATCTGCAACACAGACCATTTTTGGTGATGAAACACAATCCAGCAGCTTCATCTGTTACAGCTTGTGAAAGACAACAAATCCTTCCTCGCATACTGTCACAACCAGGATTCAGATGAGGACAGCCTGGATTCCCAGCTTGTTCCAGCCTTGTCCTGCCAGCCTCAGACAACACCACAGCGACAGAGGAGGCTCTGTCTGCTCCTGTGGGACACTGCCTGCCTCATTTCCTCAGAGAAATACCAAATGAAGATGGAACAATCAGCCTGTTCTTATCTTCATGTAATACCTGCAGGTGACATCCAGTGACACTGCAGCAGAGCAGGATGCATGGACAGCGGCACGGGTCATTGGACATTGGAACGCCAAAACTCGAGATCATTCTTTTGTTTGATGATCCAGAAACACAGAGAAGGGAGAGCAAAAACAAACTCAAAA
>NW_024524925.1:0-1675 GCF_017590135.1 Pyrgilauda ruficollis
AAAATCCCTAAAAAATTCCCAAAAAAAACCCACACAAAATTTCCCCAAAAAAATGTAAAAGAATCTCAGAATACATCCCTGGAGGAACATAAAAAAAAATGAAATAAAACCTCAAAAAAACCCCAAAAAACCTGAAAAAAATCCCAAAAAAATCCCAAAAAAATCCCAAAAATCCCCAAAAAATTCCCGAAAAAATCTAAAAAAAAATCACACAAATTTTCCCAAAAAAATCTACAAAAACCTCAATAAAAAAATCCTAGGAAGAGTTTTAAAAAGTGAATTAAAACCTCAAAAAAAAACCCAAAAAAAACTGAAAAAAATTTTAAAAAAATCCCAAAAAATTCCCAAAAAAATCTAAAAAAATCACACAAATTTTCCCAAAAAAACCTACAAAAACCTCAAGAAAAAATAATTTAAAAAAAATGAAAAAATCTGAAGTAAAACCTCAAAAAAACAAAAGAAAAAATTTAAAATAACCCACAAAAAACCTGAAAAAAATTCAAAAAAAATCCGAACGATACAAACAGGTGAAATACAGGTGAGGGACAGGTGAGATACAGACAGGTGAGATGGGACAGGTGAGACAGGTAAAACAGGTAAGATACAGACAGGTGAGACAGGTGAGAGGTGGGACAGGTGAGGGACACACAGGTGAGACAGAACAGGTAGAACAGGTGAGACACAGACAGGTGAGGGACAGGTGAGGGACATGGGAGGTGGAGTGGGACAGGTGAGGGACAGGTGAGACAGAGACAGGTAAGACACGGACAGGTGAGACAGGTGAGGGACAGGTGAGGGACATGAGAGGTGGAGTGGGACAGGTGAGACAGGTGAGGGACAGACAGGTGAGACAGGTACCGAAAAAAAACTCTGAAATAAAACCTCAAAAAAATCCACAAAAAAACCCCCAAAAAAATTCAAAAAAACCCTTAAAAATCCCCAAAAAATTCCCCAAAAAATCTAAAAGAACCTCAGGAAAAAATCCCTAAGGAACATTAAAAAAAAGTGAAATAAAGCCTTAAAGGAACAAAAAAAAAACCTGAAAATATTTTTTAAAAAACCCTTAAAAATCCCAAAAATTTCCCAAAAAAATCTAAAAAAACCACACAAATTTTCCCAAAAAATCTAAAAAAAAACTCAAGAAAAAATAATAAAAAATAATGAAAAAGTGTGAAGTAAAACCTCAAAAAAAACCCACCAAAAATTCAAAAAACCACAAAAAAACCTGAAAAAAATTCAAAACAAATCCCAAAAATTCCCAAAATTTCCCAAAAAAATCTAAAAAAATCACACAAATTTCCCCAAAAAAATCTAAAAAAACCTCAATAAAAAATAATAAAAAAAAGTAATAAAAAAATGAAAAAATCTAAGGAAAACCTGAAAAAAAACAAAAAAAACCAGAAAAAAACCAGAAAAAACCCTGAAAAAAATTCAAAAAAAATCCCAAAAAATCCCAAAAAATCCCCAAAAATTCCCCAAAGCCCCAAAATCCCGGGATTTTGCCCCAGATCCGCTCACTTGAGCCACTCCTTGATGGGGTCGAGCGAGGCCACGGGGATGGCGTTGATCATGGTCACCTTGCGCGCGTAGTCCTTGTAGACGATGACCAGGTCGAAGTTCTTCAGGTGGAACTGCACGCGCTCGAAGTGGATCAGCTCCACCTCGTCCAGGGTCA
>NW_024524926.1:0-1674 GCF_017590135.1 Pyrgilauda ruficollis
CAGGGACAGGGACATGGGGACAGGGACCATGACAGAGTGACAGGGACACAGTGCCATAGTGACAGGGACAGTGACAGTGACAGTGACATAGTGACAGGGACACAGGGACAGGGACATGAGGACCGTGACACAGGGACAGGGACATGGGGACAAGCACAGGGACAGGGACACAGGGAAGTGACATAGTGACAGGGACACAGGGACAGGGTGGGGACAGTGACACACGGACACAGGCACAGGGACAGTGACAGTGACAGTGACAGTGACATAGTGACAGGGACACAGGGACAGGGTGGGGACAGTGGTGACACAGGGACAGGGACATGGGGACAAGCACAGGGACAGGGACACAGGGACAGTGACAGTGACAGTGACAGGGACACAGGGACGGGGACATGGGGACAAGCACAGGGATCATGACAGGGACAAGGACACAGAGAGGGGACACAGGGACACGGACATGAGGACCAGGACACAGGGACAGGGACATGGGGACAGTGACAGGGACAGGGACACAGGCACAGGGACACAGGGACACAGTGACAGTGACAGTGACAGGGACAGGGGGACAGGGACGGGGACAGTGACACAGTGCCATAGTGACAGGGACACAGGGACAGGGACATGAGGACCAGGACACAGGGATGGGGACAGGGACATGGGGACAGTGACAGGGACAAGGACACGGAGAGGGGGACACAGGGATGGGGACACAGTGACAGTGACAGTGCCAGAGTGACAGGGACAGGGACACAGGGACATGGGGACAAGCACAGGGATGGGGACAGGGACATGGGGACACGGGGACCAGGACAGGGACTGAGACATGGGGACAGGGACCGTGACACAGTGACAGGGACATGGGGACAAGCACAGGGACATGGGGACAGGGACAGTGACACGAGGACCAGGACACAGGGACAGGGACAGGGACAGGGGGCAGTGACAAGGGGACAGGGACATGGGGACACGGGGACCAGGACGGGGATGGGGACACCGGGATGGGGACAAGGACAGTGACAGGGACAGGGACATGGGGACGGGGACCAGGACAGGGATGGGGACACAGGGATGGGGACACAGGGATGGGGACATGGGGAGGGGGACACGGGGCGGGGGACAGGGAGATGAGGACCAGGATGGGGACACGGTGACAGGGACGGTGACACAGGGACAGTGACACAGGGAGGTGACACAGGGAGGTGACAGGGACACGGTGACAGGGACAGTGACAAACCCTGAGGAGGTGACACGGGGAGGTGACACGGGGACAGTGACACGGGGACAGTGCCGGTGACAGGGACATGGTGACAGGGGCACAGGGACAGTGACGGTGACAAACCCTGAGGAGGGGACACGGGGAGGTGACACGGGGACAGTGCCGGTGACACAGCCGGGTCTGGGGTCGCGCGGGGCGTGGGGGTCGGCGCCATCCCCCCCCGCCCCCCCCCCGTGTCCCCAATTGTCCCCAAATGTCGCCAGAAGGATTTGGGGGCGGGGTCTGGCGAGGGGGCGGGGTTTGGTTTTATGCAAATGAGGCGCTAATGAGCCCCTCCCCAATGAACAGAGAGCGGCTACCTGGGCTTCGGGACCCCCGAGCACCGCGGGACCACCCTGGGTGAGGGCGGGGGCAGATTTTGGGGGCAGATTTTGGGATTTTGGGGTTTTTTGGGG
>NW_024524927.1:0-1677 GCF_017590135.1 Pyrgilauda ruficollis
TTTAAAGAGTCTTTTGTGTGAGGAAGAGAAATTTTGGGACTATTCTTATAATTGGATTATCTTTCTTACTTAAAAAACAAAAAAGTGTTCCCAATGAAAACAAAAGGATGACAGGGGAAAAAGTTTCTGGAAAATGTATCTATTTCTGGAGCTGACTCCCTCTTGTGCCCTCTTTGTTGCAGAAATACAGCACCTGGTCAGATGGGCTGCTCATACAGCTCCCAGGTCCTTCTTGTCTGGCTGTTGAAGGCATTTATTTCAACAGGTCAGTCATGGGTCACAACAAAGTGAGACTTGCAAACTACAGGCTTGTTTCGGCATAGAATGAAGAGGAAAATTCTTTTTTTAATGGGAAAAGCTGAAGATGGAAATGACCCACTGGGTGTGACAGCAGCCACTTCTCTCTTAAGTAGTCGTGGAGATTTCACAGAAGCAGACCAAGGTGATGAGGCTGCCAATCTCTTCCCCTCCAGCTAGTCATTACTGAGATGTCTGGCAAACATGAGTAAGCTCCATGGAGTTCCCAGTGGTACTGGAGATGATGAGAAATCCATGAGGATTTAACTGGAGCTCAGTATCTCATGCACACCTGCATTTTCCATTAATGAGCTTTCCACTCAAAAGTGTTGACATTTTGTTTGGTATTTTTAACTAATAAAAATGTATATCAATAAAGAGAATCCATTCCTTCTTTCCACACCGCCCCCACCCCCCACCTTAGCACATTCAATGAAAAAGTCAACATGTTGTGCCTAACAGGGAGTTTTCTTTGAGAGGAAAAGGCTACAGCATCCCAAGGAATTCTCAGAAAATGTGAAACACTTCACAATATGAATCAACAATCTGATTTACAGGGTGTGCAATATGAGCCATATCTGGATGTAAGATGTCATTGCAGATGTCAGTGAAAGAGGAGAACAATGAACAGAAGAGAATGCGGAGAGGGAAAGCTTCAGAATTAAACCCAAGCCTTTTGTAAGTGGACATTAAATAACTCATTTCACAAAAATGATAGCATTCTGCTTAGAAGGACAAAATGGATATGAGATTTTGACAGACTGGTTTTGTGCAACCCTGGATGCAGTCACTTGTGAAATGTCTTCAGTACTGACTCAGAGGAGCTGGTACCACAAGACCTGCTGAATAAATACTCCTCCTGTGCTTCTCCCACAGCAACAAAGAGAGGTGACAGGGTTACTAAGGATGCATCAGACCACTGAATTCTCTGTAAGTACTCTCAGGACAGCATAGCCAATATATAAATTCTCAACATTTTTTCTGGCCAACAGTTTTATACCTAGGGTACCTTCACAGATTCCACTCATAGCTATATGAAATCTTCATTGTTAATGAGAAATATTATTTTAGTTTTGTATTATTTGCATTTGTAGAAAGGCTGCACTGTAGAAAGGCAAGGTTTTCTCAGTATGATGTTGTTTTCCTAGAGCTACTTTGCACATTTTCAAATGAAGTATTTCTTCATAATAAGATATGTCAAACTTCATTTTGCAGTGAATCAAAGAGATTGTGCCTGGGGAAAACTTTAGAAACTGAAGCGTGCCTAGAATTAAAACCTGAGGTTAGGCAGTTTGTCCTAAACCTGAGATTAAATGGCAAAGATTCCCAGCAGATGATAAAGGATATGCTCTGTAGAAAATAATCTGGGTTAATTAATAA
>NW_024524928.1:0-1674 GCF_017590135.1 Pyrgilauda ruficollis
CCGGGGGCGGGAGGGGACGGCGGCGGCTCCGCGGGGTCCGGGCGGGGGCGCGGAGCGCCGGGAGCGGCCCCGGGTGCGGGGCGAAGAGCCCGAGGGGCGGCCTGGCGGCACAAAAACGGAGAAGGGGGTGAATTAATCAGTGAATATTTTATATCAGCTTAAAATTGTGAGGGTTCTCACTCTGTTGGTCTGGGGTCAGATGCAGCGTCCCGATTCAGGAGAGCTGTTCGAGATGGAGATCGCCGGCGGCACCTGCAAAGTTCTCTATTCCTTTTCTGTCCAAAGTCACTTGCTGAACAAACTGCAGGATTCAACACTGGTGTTCAGTGCATTTATTTGGTAATTATGTAAAACGCGAAACATCATCCCAAACTGATCCCTTTGACATAATTGTCAAGGTGCTACCGGCTTTAGGAATTGTTCAGAAATGGGCCTGGTCTAGGATGTGAGTTTAAACTGGTTTCATGTTATTTCTCAGGCTTAATGCAGGTTTTACACAGAAAAGTTTGCTGTACAAAATGATGTATTTTCAAATCCTATTCCTACAGAAAGAGTTTCTGCTGATCCTGTCTTCCTTAGTAAGAGGTGATTGCTTTTTATTTCTGTGACTTATTTAGACTCTTTCCTTCTAAATGGAACGAGCATTTAATGATGTACAGAAATGTCTAGTAAAGTTAGAAAATAAGGTAATGTGTAGTAGTAGGAGAGTAGTTAAAAACTGTTAAAATACATGTAAGCAAAATTTTTGCCTACAGGGCTCAGCAGCCAATCATCTGGCTCTAATTCCCCCCCAAAAAACCCCAAACCCACACACTTGGCTACGATACTCATCAAGTGAAAATAACAGTAATTTCAGGGCTGCTAATCAGAAAACTCTGTGGGAAGAAGCGAAATTGTCAATTTATTGGACACCTTCTAGCCACAAGCTAGAAATAGTCCTCAAGTAGCGTCTGCGGGAGCTGCCTGGGAGCAATCTGTGGCTTTGTTTCCTTCTCCAGAACAGATGGTTGCTGGCAGACCAGGCTTCTCATTAGTGCCTTCCCTCTGAACCCTTCTGATTCTTGTATGTCTACTAAGCATGTCTCTTCCTAGTAAATTTAGTCCTCAAATTAAGAGATACCTGGGAAATACTTGGAAAGACACAAGGGAACAGAAGGCTGTCATATTGTTGGTTCCTGAGAGAGAGAGAGGTGTTGAGTATTCTTTGTACTGGAAAAGTGCAATAAAGGACTGGAGATGGTAAATTTTTTACCTTTTTTTTCTGCTTTTAACTGAATGGTTACTGAGACATTGGTTTTGAAAAAAAGAGAAAGGTTTCAACATGATGAGGTTTCAACAAGGTTTTGTTTGGAAGGAGGTATAGCTATGAAGTGGAAAAATGGAGTGTAAAGGGAGTCAAAAGAAGCTGAAGAGGAAGGGAAAGAAAAAATAAAGTACTGGGATGAATTTTCCTTCCTTCCAGGACAGATATTGAGGCAAGACCTAAAAGTAATCTAAAAAACCCCCCACAAAATTCCTCATTTTCTTGGTTTAGTGTTGTTTTGGGGATTTTTTTCAGGAATGAAGAGAGATATATTACCACACACAAACACCCCTGTATTTTGGGGGGATGCTGCTCTTTCCCGGCCGCGGGGAGCAGGGGGAGCAGGGCGGCCCTGCAGTGGGGCTGGGCAG
>NW_024524929.1:0-1673 GCF_017590135.1 Pyrgilauda ruficollis
AAGGGGATTTAAATGGGATTTTAAAGGAATTTTAAAGGGGTTTAAAGGGATTTGAGAAAGTATTCCAAGAGATTTTTGGGAATTTCAGGGAATTTTGGGAATTCTGAGGGAATTTGGGAGGAATTCTCTGGGATTTGAGGGAATTCCGGGGGAGGTGAGACAGATCCTGGAGGTTCTGGGTGGATTAAAGGGGATTTAAAGGGATTTAAAGGGATTTGAGAAAGTATTCCAAGAGATTTTTTTGGGAATTCCGGGGAATTTTGGGAATTCTGAGGGAATCTGGGAGGAATTCTCTGGGATTTGAGGGAATTCTGGGGGGTTTGGCGGGGGTTTGGGCGGATTAAAGGGGATTTAAATGGGATTTTAAAGGGGTTTTAAAGGGATTTTTGATGGATTCCAGGAGGTTTTGCAAGAGATTTTTGGGAATTCCGGGGAATTTTGGGAATTCTGAGGGAATCTGGGAGGAATTCTCTGGGATTTGATAAAGGGATTTTAAAGGGATTTTAAAGGGATTCCAGGAGGATTTGCAAGAGATTATTGGGAATTCTGGGGAATTTTGGGAATTCTGAAGGAATCTGGGAGGAATTCTCTGGGATTTGAGGGAATTCTGGGGGGTTCTGGGGGGGTTCTGGGTGGATTAAAGGGGATTTAAAGGGGATTTAAAGGGATTTAAAGGGATTTTAAAGGTATTTGAGAAAGTATTCCAAGAGATTTTTGGGAATTTCAGGGAATTTTGGGAATTCTGAGGGAATTCTGGGGGGTTTGGGGGGGTTCTGGGTGGATTAAAGGGGATTTAAAGGGGATTTACAGGGATTTTAAAGGGATTTTAAGGGATTTGATAAAGTATTCCAAGAGATTTTTTGGGAATTCTGAAGGAATCTGGGAGGAATTCCGGGGGGTTTGGGGAGGTTTTGGGTGGATTAAAGGGATTTTAAAGGGATTTTTGGTGATTACTGATGGATTTTGGGATTCCCTGATGGGATTTTGGGGAATTCTGAGGGGATTTGGGGCAAATTCCTGAGGGATTTCAGGGAATTCCGAGGGAATTGGGGGGAATTCTGAGATATTTGGGAATTCCTGAGGGATTTCAGAGAATTCTCAGGAATTTCTGGGGAATTTTGGATGGATTTTGGGAAATTCTGAGGGGTTTTGGGGGGAATTCCTGCAGGATTTTTGGGGAGAATTCCAAGGGATTTGGGGTCAAATTTTGGAAGGATTTTGGGGGGGAATTCTGAGGGATTTTTGGGGGGAATTCCTGAAGGATATTTTGGGAATTCCTGATGGATTTTGAGGATTTCCTGAGGGATTTTGGGGGCGATTCCTGCTGGATTTTTGGGAATTCCGAGGGAATTTTGGGAATTTTTGGGAATTCTCACCCGTCCAGGGCGGGGACGCCCCTCTTGGCCATGAGGTCCCTGAGGGATTTTGGGGGAATTCCTGATGGATTTTGGGCATTTCTCGAGCGATTTTGGGGGGAATTCCTGCTGGATTTTTGGGAATTCCCACTGGATTTTGGGGATTTCCCAGTGAGAATTTGGGAAATTTTGGGAATTTTTGGGAATTTTTGGGAATTCTCAGCTGTTCAGGGCAGGGACGCCCCTCTTGGCCATGAGGGTCCCTGAGGGATTTGGGGGGAATTCCTGATGGATTTTGGGGGCAATTCCTGCTGGATT
>NW_024524930.1:0-1667 GCF_017590135.1 Pyrgilauda ruficollis
ATTATATACTTTAAAAAGAGCACTAGACTATTTAGCACAAAAGAAAGGAGCTATATATACTGATTCAACATATGCCTTTAGAGTAGTACATACCTTTAAAAAAATTTTAAAAAGATTACTCAATTCAAGAGGAAGAGGATTAGTACATGAGGAACTTGTTTTAGAGGTTTTAGAGGCATTAAAATTACCTAAAAGAGATAGCTATAGTACATATTAAGGGACACCAAAAGGTAAAGACTCCAGAAATAAGAGGAAATAATTTGGCAGATCAGGAAGCTAAAGATGCAGCAGAAAATGGAGCTGAAAGAGTTATGTTAATATTGAAATAAATAGGGCAGGATATCTTTCTCCTTTTTTAATGCCTTTATTAAAAATCAGCTCGAGTAGGGAGAAACAATGGGTTGCGCCCATGCCGTCACTGCCCTCCAGGAGTGGCACAGAGAAGGAGGAAGAATGCAGCTGTGTCCGCTGGTATGCAGGCAGAGCTGGGGCTTCCACCCTCACAAGAGCACGAGGAGATTCCAATTTTTCAGTTTGACATTCGAGGTCCTCTTTCTAGCCGACATCCTTTTAGGTTAGGGTGAAAGGTAAAAAGGCTCTTAGCAGATATTGGATTCAGTTCCTCACCTTTAGACATCACTTAGATCTCTTAATTCCATGGTGGCACGTTGTTTTAGGGGTTTTTCTTGTAAGATTTGGTGAGGTGCTTCCTCATCTGCATACCAGCTCTGATGTCACCTCCCCCCCGCCCAGTCTCAGGTGTCATCCTCCGGGAAGCAGCAGGGGGACACTTGAGCTGATTTCCAACTATCAACAGGTAATTGAAGAAAAACTATTAACAACAGGTGATTACAACATGAAGTTATTAACAACAAATAGCTAAAACTCTAACTTAGCAGCAATTGGTTTAACTTGTTAACTCTGCAACTTGAAAAAAAATGGACAACTTTTCTACTCGTAACAAATATTAACTCCAAATGAGGAAAAATTGGAAATTCCAAAGTTTAGGGAAGCAGAGAAAAAAAGAACTAAACAAGATAGGTGGTGAACAAGATGAATCAGGGAAATAGAAACTTCCTGATGGAAGACAGTTAATAAAATTCTTACTAGGGAATATTAGAAGACATGCATCAGAAAACCCACTGGGGTACTCAAGCATTGTGTGATCATTTTTTTAAGGAACTATGGGTGCATTGAGATTTTTGGAGTAGCAAAGCAAGTAACTGAAAGATGTATAACTTGCCAAAGGATAAATAAAAAGGTGATGAGAAAAACAACATGAGGAGGTCGTGAGTTAGCTCGTCGACCATTTCAAAGTATCCAAGCAGAAGTTTGGATTTGTTAGGCTCTGGATTTATTTGTAAATAAAAAAATTTAATACAGAAGAAAAAGAATATGCCGCATGCTAGGGGGGGAGATCCAAAGAAAATAACATCTTTAAAATATCGAAAACCCCCGAGACAAAGCAAAAAAAAAAAAAGGGGGGGGGGGGGTGAAAGAAAAGGGCTGGGAACAAAAGATTACCTCTTCCGTTCCCGTTTATTCCCCCACCCGTTCGCGGCTGCACCACCCCAGCCCCTGTGCCGGCTCAGGCCCTGCCGGTGAGTCCGTCCGCCCCACCTGGCCATAGCCGCTCCGCCAGTCATGCCGAGGCGGGGGGTGGGGGG
>NW_024524931.1:0-1671 GCF_017590135.1 Pyrgilauda ruficollis
CTCAATTTGTTGAAAGGGGAGAGAGAGTTAGCCTCTTCCAGGGAACTGACCCCAGAGGCAAAAACCGCCATCCAAAAAGTGCAGAAGGCTTTGGCCAAGAGGCAGGGTCATCATTATCAGCCCAAGCAGCCTTTCATATTCATTGTTTTGGGAAAGTTACCACACCTACACGGATTGATATTCCAGTGGATCGAAGGGCAAAAAGATTCACTCTTAATCATAGAGTGGGTTTTCCTCTCCCACCAGGGATCCAAAAACATCACACAGCCACAGGAGTTGATAGCTCAGCTGACCCGGAAGGCCAGGGTAAGATTGCGTGAGCTGGCTGGTTGTGACTTTCAGTGTATTCACCTCCTGGTCAAACTTTCTAAGGAAGGAAGGAACTCTCCCGAGAGGCTGACAAAAGAGGTGTTCAAGCACCTGCTCCAGAGCAATGCCAGTCTCCAGCTATCTCTGGACAGCTACAGTGGACAGGTATCAGTCCACACCCCATCACACAAGCTGTTTAATGAGGAATTCCACCTCATTGCTCCTGAGAAAAAGAGTCGTAGGCCACTCAAAGCGCTTACAGTGTTCACTGACACGTCCGGGGCATCCCACAAGTCGGTGATGACTTGGAGAAATCCCCAGACTCAGCATTGGGTAGCTGATGTTGAGTTTATGGAGGGGTCTCCCCAGGTCGCCGAACTGGCCGCAGTGGTGAGAGCCTTTGAGAAGTTCTCAGAGCCAATTAATTTGGTTACTGATTCAGCCTACATGGCTATTGCAGAGGATGATTAACAGGACATCACGCCATGATCAATATGATCAAGTGAAGCCAATTTATTGCAAAAAGCAAGCTATACTTATACTGTTTTCTATTGTTCACACCTCAAGCTAATACATGATTGGTTAAATCCTTTTGCGCATGCATTTTAATATATCAGTTAATTTTAGTTAATCTTCCTTCTTCAGGCGTCTCGCTGAGGTTTTCTTGTCTGAGTTTGCATCCTGAACTGTCTGCTTTTGAGGGTGTTCTTCTCCTTTCGTGTCCTTCAAGGACATGATGACCTTACTCAGTTTGTATGAAGGCTGGATGGTGCATAGGTTAAACTCCAATTAAACATGTACAAAAAGGATCAGAGGGTGAAGCTAATGATAAGCAAATTGATTCCTGCCCTGTTTGATTAGCCCATGTAACCCACATGTTTGCTCACTGATCAGTGTTATGCAATCCCTGCATTTTTCCTATTATCATAATGACACCCCAAAAATATTTCTAGAGCGTGCTCAACATCAAGCATATTAAGTATACTAAAACACCTATTGCAAGCTAAATAGTAGAGCTAAATTTTTGCTTTTTCCTGCAAGCTATAAAAAGATTATTTTCCTGACGGACTTGTCGCCACCACTTCAGTTTGCATTTAACACACTGGACCCTGATCCATGATTTGTAAAAATAGCCATGAATGGAACAAGCTTTTTCAAGTTGGTTTAAAACCCGTGTTGGAAGTGGTGGTAAGCTATTGTTACTGGTTACCATAACCCCAGGTCCAGGTAGTTGGCCTGCATCTGTTAATAGCTGTGGAAGAAAGTTCAATCTTTGTTCAACTGTCAGGTGCTAGAGTATCGGGTTCAGATGCATCTGGAGTCAGTGTTGTCGCTGACGTTCTGCTTCTGGACAGAGCATTA
>NW_024524932.1:0-1676 GCF_017590135.1 Pyrgilauda ruficollis
TAATGCCTCTTTAATTTAGTGAAATACAATTAAAGTCACACAGAGATAGAATTGGCTATGAATACCAAAATGAATGTAATTGACAGAGTAAATGTTACAGAGCAGGGCTGCATAAGAGCAAAAAGAAATGTCAATAAACTTCAGTGCCACTGAGCTGTGCCACTGGGCAGGCGCACTGAACTTCACAAGTCTTAGAGAATCCTTGGGGATAGCCAGCCACAAAGAAAGCTAAGATGAATGTTTATGAAATCACAAGTAGATAGCATTGGAAGAGTCTGATTTTATAGGCATGCAAAAAGCCCCTGAAATGTAATGTAGACTGTAATTACAGTAAAAGCTTGACAGTGCACAAGAAAAATGGTCCATTGATTGGAAAAACTTGAGCTGAACATACTGCAGTTCTTAAAACCTTCTGTGCTCACAGCCTCCATTTAAAAAATGGTTTCTTTTAGGCCATAATCTGTGGAGAAGTTGCCTCAATATTTATTTTAAGTTTTTGAAATTGGTGGAGACATGGTAGTGTAAACTTCAAATTTGTGCTATTGTTGTCCAGTAATTCAGTAGATCTTCTGCGCTGGACTACTTATTAAAACAACTTTTCCTGTACCAGATCCCCTGACACCTTCTTACTGGTTGCATTCGATCTGAGAGAACTGCACCAATCCTATTTAACTGAATATCATACCTTCAAATTACTTTGTGGACTGCTGAGATCAATGACAGTGTACAAGGCCTTTTCAGTAGAGATTGCCATTTCCAATGCAACTCTGATGTTAGAAATTTGAAGGTGTTTCCTCCTACAGGTCTTGTGGCTATAGTGATAAATATGTCAGTCCTGCCCTACATCCCGCGTGATATTCTTATTTATCACGAAAATCATTAACATTTTATTATCCCTAGAAGTAACATGTATATGGATCCAGAAAAAATGTTCTTTTTGGAGTATCTTCACTAAGCTTGTTCTATGAAGAGGAGTCCAGTTCTTCTGGCTGTTAGCACAACATATTTTTGAAATTATGAGTTCACAGCCAAAGAACATTTTGCAAAATTGCCTATATCTAGTGGACCAGAGTTTACATGAGTATAATAATCAGGTTTTGCACAGTCAGGCTTTCACATCCTGAGTGTCTTTAAATTGCACAGTAAAAAAAGAATGAACCTGCACTGAGGGATACATCTCAGCTTTTTAGACATTTACAATGTACATTCTTACATATACTAAGCCTCTAAACAACCTCTGTAACTGAAGTGAAAAATAGTACCTTCTGGAGGATGATTTGTTTCACTAAAGAAAGATTAATTATGGCCAGTAAATGTCTAAAAAGCTCAAGTATGGCTATCTACACTCAGCTTTTGAAATTGAGTAAAATTATTCCTTTTTTCTCCCAGTCAGGAATGTAGAGGTTGTAGTTATATGTTCTTTAAAAAAAAGTCCCGCTTATGAACAAATGAATTAAACAAATTTTTTGACATGTGACCTCAACATCATAATTATTTATTTATTTATTTATCAAAACATTGGAGGCAGGGGAAGAATCTCTTTGGAATAATTCAATAATCACATCCTGCCTCAAATATGGGGATTCCACATTTAAGTCCTAGTCTGAATGAGAATCTTTGACTTATTTAAATAAGCTTTACATTATTACCTGGTATTTTCCCCACTACTGCAGTTC
>NW_024524933.1:0-1666 GCF_017590135.1 Pyrgilauda ruficollis
GCTCCTCTCCCAGACATCCTCCACAGCCTTCCAACCCGCTGCTCAGTTTAGGAAAGCAAAGCACGGCGACTCAAGGGCTGCTTCCAGCTTGGCTCTCGCTGCTGCTCTTAACCCCAGCGACCTTTCCAGCTCTGCCCTGCCAACACAGAGGAAAACAAGCCACTTGACAGGCTCCCTTCTGCTCCAGAGGAACATTTCCTCAGGAAAGGAGGATCAAGGGAAGCACCAGCTCTCTGTCTAAAAGATGAGGAGATATATTCCAGCTGACATTCAGCACTATCAACATTTTATGAGCTTTGGAATCCAGTTAGTTAGCCAATATTTTACTTAACTCCAGTTTAGATTTAAAAACTTGACCTTCTCCAAGCGCGTGTCTGTGTCACATTTCACTTGGCCGTGTGCAGCTCTGTGTGTAAAGTACCAGGTTATTTATCCCCCCTTTTTATTGCTGCACTGTTATTTGTTCATTTGTACTATTCAAAAATCAATAAAAAGATGGGGGTCCCTGAACAGGCGCTTGGGGCACCCACACGGCTCTCCAAGGCTCCAAGGCTCTCTCTTATCACACATAGCAAGAGGCAAATGACCCAGAGCAGCTCTTCTCCTGGCCAGGAGGGCTGTAAATCAGGGCACAAAGCAGCCCTGGTCCCGCTCCTCTTGGTGAGGCAGTAGCAAATTGCTCTCTAGCTCAGTGTAGGGGAGCAGTTTGGATGCTCACACACAGATCAGAGCCCCTTCGTGCCTGGAACTGCGAGGAAAAATCACCAGGGTTTCGTCATGGAAAAGGTCTGAGCACAGGGCAAGGCATCAATTTCAGCTCTGGCAGCAACAAAGCACGCAGAGCAAGGAGGGAGATTTCCTAGAGGGAAAGGGAGCAGGGGGACAACCACCCAAAATATCAGAGCTGGGGGATCAAAAGTATCAAAGGTGGAAGAGCATCCCAGGAGTGTGAGCAATGGGTGAAAACAGCAGTGACAGGACACCAACACAGTCACCTGGATCCCTTGCCTCCTCCTTGCAGACAGAAACATTGCACTAATGAGGCTAATTAACACCCCAACACCTGCCTGGACATGCAGCTTCCCAGAGGATGCTCCTCACTCCACCTGCCTGTCTGGGATCACACACCTGACCCAGCAGTTCCCTGACCACATCTCAGCACAAGCAGCTTGTGGTAAGCAAACACCACATCCCCCTCCTCACACCACCTGCCTGAAGTAATACTGGATGAAAGAAATGTGTTTTAATAAAGAAAATTGATTTAGTTTGGTTTATTCATTAACACGTCGATCAGGAATGATTTATGGCCACAATTTGCCAAATTATTCCTCTATTGATCAGGCCAGGGTTGTTTTGTTGTAGGTTCAGTCAATTAGGAGTAGCACTCAGGTGGGTAAATTAATCAGTCTTAAGTAGAGCCTGCCCATGGAGAGGGGCTTGGCAAGCCCTGGTGCCAATGCAAAACTTCACTGAGCAACCCCAGTGAGGTGAGATTTCTCCTCACAAAACAGCCAGCAAAAGGTGCTCAGCACCTCCTCCTTCCCAACAAACTCAGGGTTCAAAACTTTGTTCTGCTTCCCATCACATGCAGTGATTCCAACCTGCAAGGCTTCAGCCCCTCTGAGCCCAGCTTGTCTCACTCAGAATCCCAGAATGGTTTGGGTTG
>NW_024524934.1:661182-667609 GCF_017590135.1 Pyrgilauda ruficollis
GGCGGCGGCGGCGGGAGGCGGCGGGCGCGGCGGGGCATGGTCCTTGAGGTGCAGGCGGTCCTTCTCCTCCTTGTCCTTGACGGCGTCCTTCTTTTTGAAGCGGCGGCGGCGGCGGAGGAAGCTGCCGTTCTCGAACATGTTGTAGGAGTCGGGGTCGAGGGTCCAGTAGCTGCCCTTGCCGGGCTTCTTGTCGTCGCGGGGCACCTTGACGAAGCACTCGTTGAGGGAGAGGTTGTGGCGGATGCTGTTCTGCCAGCCCTGCTTGTTGTCCCGGTAGAAAGGGAACCGTTCCATGATGAACTGGTAGATCCCGTTCAAGGTGATCTTCTTATCGGGAGCGTTCTGGATGGCCATGGTGATGAGGGCGATGTAGCTGTAGGGCGGCTTCACCATATCCTTGGGCTGCGGCGGTGGCGTGTAGGGCCCGTAGGCTCGGGCCATGCCGGCTGGGTACTGCTCGTGGGCCGGGTGGGAGTACATGCTCATCGGGGCCGGCATGGCCGTGTAGCCCCCGCCGGCCGCCGCCGCAGCGGCACGGTAGTAGCTCTGCTCTCCGCCGAGGTACGGCACCACTCCTAGGGAGTTGGGACTGGACACGGAGTAGCGAGCCTGCATGTCCTCCCGTCAGCTTTCCCCCACCCTCCCCGCCGGACCAAACAGCGCGTCCCTTCCCCCTCCACCCCTCCGCCGCTCCGCGGACCGAGCTGGACCGGGCGGCCGGGCAACCCCCACCCCCCCACCCCCCCGGCGGAGCGCGGAAAAAGGGAGGAAGAATAACGACGGCAGTGCCGAAAGCCTCCTCTTCTTCGCCCAGGAAAGCCCACCGGCGAGCTCCCGCGCTCCACGCGGAGGGGAAAAAAAAAATCAAAAAAGGGGGGGAAAAAGGAGGGGGACAAAAAAGGGGGAAAATGTTTTAAAAAAGAAAACGGCGGAGGAAAAAAAAAAAAAAAAAGTAATCGCAGCGGAGAAAGCAACTTCCAAACGCGGAAAGAGTATTAAGAAAATAAAACCTTTGCAAAGAGGCTCCCACGCTCCCAGTTCCTTGTTCCACGGGGATCTGCAACAAGTTGTCTGCAAAGGAGGGACAAAAGTAGAGGGATGTGTTTTGTTGGCTTTTTTAAGCGAGCAGAAGAAGAAAAAAATCCACCTTCCCGATCTCCCAGTGCAAAGTTTCCCTCTCTCTCTCCCTCTCGCTTTTTTCAGTCTCTTTTTCAGTCGCAGGCTGCTTTGGGAAGCATCGGAAAAACTCCTGAACTTTTGAGCATCCGTCACCACGGCGAGAACTTTTTTACGCACTTACAGTTTTCTCCTTTTTTTTTTCCCTCCCTCTCCTCTCTCGGTCTCCCTTTTTTTTTTTTTTTCCTCTCTTTTTTTTTTCTTTTCCTCCTTTTGCAGGCGGCTCAGCTCCGCCCCGCCGAGCTGGGCCGGCCAATGAGGGCCGGGAGACACCCCGGGCTCTGAATGAGGAGGGAAAAAAAAATAAAAAAGGAGAGATGAAAAAAAAAAAAAAAAAAAAAAAGGAAAAAAATCCCCACAGCAGCTCCGGGAGTTGTAGCGCTCGGGGACCGGCCACACACACTCGGCGGCACACGCGGGCGCCTTGAGCGCCGCGGAGCCCTGCGAGGCCGCTGCGCACCCTCGGGGATCCTCCAGCGCCCGCGCATTTTGCGCGGCCATCCCGCCCGAGCCCCACCGCCCTACACCTTTCCCGCTCCCCACACAGCCGCGTCCTTACACGCGCGGTCGCACACGCACGCCGGGCACACGCACCATGTGCATGTGCTCACCAATATATGTGCATATATATATTTGTGTGTGTATATATGTATGTGTGTACATGGAGCTTCCCCTGGAGCTCCTTCCACCCACGCGCGCACCCCGCGCTCTGCCACGCGTGTTTTCTCCACGAATGTTACTTTTCTTATTCTTTTTTTATTATTATTTTTCTTTGTTGTGGTTGTTGCTGTGTGTGTAAGCTCCTCGGACTATTTTCTCCACACGTTCCGGTCGGGCTCTCTCCTCCCATTCCCTCCAGGCTGCCGCTCGTGTCGGCGGGCCGGATCCATGCCGGTGTGCCGGCTGGCTCCCTGTCCGCCCCGCCAGAAGCTCACCCCAGCTGCCTTCCACCCCCCACGCCCGCGGGGACGGCGAGGAAAGTGCTTGTGTGTGTGTGCGTGTGTGTGTCTGTGTCTGTGTGTGTGCGTGTGTGTGTGTGTGCGTGTGCGTGTCTCTGTGTGTGTGTGTGTGTGTGTGCGGTGGGATGCCCCTGCACCACCTTGCCTGCAGCCAGCTGCCTGCCTGACCAAACGCTTCTGAAGAGATTGCATTCCTCCGGTTGACAAGGCTTTGACGAGTCCTCCAAAGCTCCTTTTTATTAATCAGCCACCAAAGGCTTTCCTCCCCCTGTCTGCAAATGAAGCGCCCGCTGCCTCTGCTATTTGTAAACACGGGCGCGTTTCTCTGAACGGGGTCTGTAGCTCGCCCCTTCAGGTAATCTTTACGTGATGTGGGATGTGATACGGAGAGGGGATCCTAGCTTTATCTCTTTACTCATTTGAGACGGAGAGGGCACAGTTCTGTTGCTAGCCTAATTCAGAGTGGATTCCGTGGTATGTCAGGTGTATCAGAAGGAAAAAAAAAAAGGGGGGGGGCGGGAAGAAGAACAAAATGAACGTTCCCTTAACCGCTTGGCCGCTTCTGCTATGAAGATTTGATTTGCTTTGTCTTTGTCTAGCTATCTGAAATAACTTTGGGCTCTAATCAGAATAAGACTTTAACGGGAACTCAGAGGGAACAGAGAGTGAGGCTTGGTTATTTGTTTTTTAAATTTTAATTTCAATTGTCCCTTGCATTTGAAAAAAGAAGATTTTCTTTTCGTACTGTAAACACGGGTGAAATTAGTATACATTTTTTCACAGTAGTCCATTTTACTAATACTTCAGATATTCGAAAATACAACCCAGTACTCTTCATTCACTTTGTAGCCGATACATCTGAAACTTCATTAGCCTTAATAACAGATCAGCTAAAAGGATAATGCTGAAATCATTTTGAGGAGTGGAATTTGTACGGGAAAGACGTGTGTGTGGTGCGTTTGTGAGATTAATTACCCATCCTGATCTTATGGCACTAAAAATACGTTAAAAGACCCTTTTGGCTTCACTGATTTGAAACCGCCTTTCCACACTTTTTACTGTGATCGATTGCTTTGGGGATCATGCCTTTGGAGCGTGCTAAAGGCGCATCGTTTGCTTGGTGGTATTTTAGCAGGTATGGCTTTTCCTCTCAAACACCGATCTGTTGGTTATTAAAAAAAAAAAAAAGCATTTGAAATGAGATTCAAGTCGTGTGAAGAAGGTAATTTATGTAGCTTAATATCTGCTGCTTTTAATATTCAAACGTAACGGGTCTCCTTTTGGTAGTAAATGTCAGTTCTTTAATGGTGAATACATTATCCCGTTTAGCCTGTTGTATTTCATCGTCTGGAATCTTTCACCTGCTCCTGCCTAATTACACTTTTTTCCCTTTCCTCCCACCACGGCAGAATTAATAAATGTGCAAGCACTGGACTAGATGTCAATTCCAACACTTTATATTTTCAAAACCTCTTTCTTGTTTTGCTGAGGAGGAAAAAAAAAATGGAAAAGGAGAAAGAAAAAGGGCATTTTAGCACGTTTCCATGCAGCCCGGGTCATCCGGTTTTCCCACGGTATTACCTGCAGTTAAAAACAATTTCCGTGGGCTCCCCGCTCGCTCCCTTGAGCATCCATAACGTGCCGCTCCGAGACCCGGAGCCTTCGGTGGCTTTTTCATTTCATCTGGACAATGTTGACGGTAGCGAAGCTGTTTCACAGGCAAAGCCTGGAGTAACACCGAGAAGTTTCAGTACAGAGAAGGAGGGGAAGGGGGGGCATTAATCCGAAGTATTTTGCATCTAATATATTTTGCAATAGCAACTCTGATGCTATAATTGCGAACTGACGCAACTAACGTGTGTTAAGTTACAGACCTCAACCCAGCAGGACTTTGGTTTCTGTGCTGGAGGCACAAAAGTCACCATTGTGAAGGTTCATAGTGGAATCTGGGGTTTGTGTGTGTGCGTGTTGGGGGAAAGAAACGGGTTTAGGGAAGCAAGAAGATCAATTTTCCCCCTGCTATCTTTGGATACCACCCAGAAAGAGTCCTTGGCGCTTGGTCTTCACCCACCCGGTCGTACGGCAAGGCTGCCTCTCCCAGGCGCCCTACCTCTGCCGCCTTAGCCAGCCTGGCCTCCGTGCGGGACAGCCGCCTTGGAGGTGCCCCGCCTGGCTCTCGCAGGAACGGAGCAGGGCGGCAGCAGCCGCGGCCTCCGTAGGCCCCCTCTCCCGCAGGCCCCCGGGCGGGGGACACGGCCGCTGCCGCCTCCTCCCGAAGCCGGGAGAGGGACGCCGGCGGCGGCGGGGCGGGAGCCCCGATGGGCAGACCCAGGCCAGGGGAGCCGCGTTTGTCTTGAAAGCCTCCGAGGATTCGTGTGTGTGGTCATTTGCAACCTTATTTAGGAAGATGTCAGAAAGAAAGATGACATCGGAGCGCTAGGCGGCGGGACTGGTATTTGACCTGGGCAAAGCCCAGGTGGACCCAAACAATTCGCTGTGCGTTGTCCTCCTCGCTCCTCTTAAAGACCTGGAGGTGAACTGCTTTCCAGCCCCGGGCTGTTTATGTTAAGTCGTAGTCAGAGCTTCGCTTCTCTCCCTTTCTTTTGGCTTCAACATCATAGCAGTGTCCCTGTAACTCCAAAAACCAGACACCCAGCCTGTCTCTTCGCATCTCAGGATGCAGCTTTCCATGTTCTTTAAACAGCAGGCGACACCACAGGAGAGAACCGCTGACATCCTTTCGAGGGGCAGGGAGGGAAGTTGATCGCATCAAATCTGTGCTTCACCAGTAGAAAAATCTTTTGTGCCGAAAGTCTCCTCTGTGTTTGCAGCCGCTGGACATGGGTGACAGCAATCCCTTCCTTCCTCCCTCCCTCCCTCCCTCTCGTCCTTGCACCAGCACCACTGCCATCTCAAGCCTGTGCAATTAAGCCGAGCTCTAAATGCAAGGTCTGTTTTGCGTGGCACTCAGTTAAGCAAACAGGCGTGATTGTTATTTTATTAACGTGGGTTAACAATTCCATAAATATGCCGAGGTAGTTTTCCAATCCAGGGCGTCTTTTATCTTGAGACATAAATAACACAACTTAATACGAAAATGAGCACTCCATTCCCTGTGGCATCTTTAGCCTCTCGTTCTTGGCTGAGAAATAAATAATCCTTTGCAGTAAATGAGGCAGCAGACGTCGGCTTCATGCCATTCACGAGAGAAATACCATAATTTCACATTAGGTATCTAAATACGAATTTAGCATTTAGTTTACAAGGAAGAACCGAGACCATCAAGAGGTCGGAACATTTCATCTTCCCACGATAATTATCGCGGTTGTACATATAATTCGTCTCTGTGACAGAGGTGTCGCGGCACTAAGAATAAGGACAAAAACCAGGTTCACACACACACACACACACACACACACACACACGCACACACACACACAAACAAACAGAGAAAAACCCGCAAGTCCGCAAGAAACCTTTAATTATTTGGTAGGTTCTCTAGCTTTGGTAAAACACAATAATGAGGGTGTTAAAAATTCACGCCTAAACTGACAAGAGGATAGCCAGACATGGAACTTTAATTTTTTTTTCTTCTACTTTCCAAGGTCTCCTGTCCCTTTTGTGTTCCTTTTCCTCCCTTATTTCCTTCCTTTCTCTGGGAGGGGCAGCGAGGGCGGAGGGGGGCTCAATCCATTGGATTCTCTGGATTCATATAAATGAAAACACACAGGGAGCAACGAATCTGGGAGTATGAACCTTAGCAGCCCCGTTCTGCTCCATCTCCACCTATTGCTCCAGCAGACGAGAGGAGAGAGAGACTTATTTGTATAAAGGGTTTATTTACATTAGAATGAAGCGACAGTTCCTAGTCTGGGAAGTGATAAGTACTTGGCAAGTCATTAGGTAGCAGATAGAGATCAGCCTCTGGATACATAATTGCCTGCCTTTCCCATACTCGTTTTTGAGGGCTGGAAGCTTTCTCGGGACGGTGTGCGGCAGAGTTAGTGGGGGTGCGGATCAGGGGTGGTGGTGAGGGCGCTCAGCCCTGCTGAGAGCCACGACCGGGCGCTGCCCCGCTGCGGGCGGCCCTTGCCGGGGGCCAGTCCAAAGCCTGCCGCCCCCCGCCAAGGGCTGCGCGGGGGGACGCCCACCCTCAACCCGCCCATGCCTGCGTGGGAGCCAGCGGACCAGCGAGGGAAGCCGCTTGTCCCGGGTGAGCAGCGGCGGTGCCCGGCTCCGCACGGCTCCGCACGGCCCGGCGGCCACCTGCGCGGCGGCGGGCGAAAGCCCAC